>NC_090266.1:948849324-949151743 GCF_040414725.1 Anabrus simplex | reverse complement strand
AAATTGTGGTAATAGTAAATATCTGTAACATAACTACGATCTCTCGCTCGTGATAGACAACACTTTAAATGTTTAAACGCAGTGAAGTCTCACGGAGACAGCCTGAACCTTCTGAAGAGGACTCGATTTTTAAGTTAATTAACAGATGTCACTACTTTTGATTTGGAGTGCCACCTAGGAGTTTGGACTGTACACTCTTTAGTAGAGTACTTTAACTGTTTAGGGGGTCGGCACTCGATAGCTTCTGGTTCTGAGTTGCCACTACTGTGACTTCAAACTTCATCAACCAATCATCGCCCAGCTCACCCCTATAAATAGGGGCAATGTTGGATATTATGTATCTCTCTGGATCGGATTGCGAACAAGGGCTACGGGCTGTAAGGTACTCGTCACAAGAGGATGCAGGGGGAGCTGGGACTCACTCTAAGGTAGGCGACTAGACTCTTTTGTTTTATCATGTGAACTGCGTGTGGCGAAGGGAAGTTGCCAGAGTTCCTCTTTAGCATGTAACAGAGTTGCTACGCGTTCGCCTTTATTTTAATGTAGGCTGTCCTAGATTTTAGTTTAATTTGGCAAAACGTACGTTTCTAGTCTGTCTTCGAACATAGTGTAACAACCCAAGTGGGTGTCTTAAGGACGTACAAGTTTGGACCCTCGTTTCCGTTACTGACTTTGGTTTTCGGTGTCTAAGCTTTTTCAAATTTCACAATTTTCATTTTGAATTTTCGTCAGCATTTTTATTTCCCGTCTTAGTCACGAACGTAGTAAGGCTTTTCCTCTGTGTCACCGGGCCTTCTACCCCATTAGATTTTATGGCAAGTCATGCCACGTGATTACTTGAATGAGTTCAATGCTCCATTTCTATTTTGTTTTCGGCCTTCCTAATAACCTATACTTTTGTCATTCTTGGCCGTGTAGTATGATTCTGTTCCTGTTTCTTTTGGAATCCCTATGATCCATGTACTGTGTTGTTGCTGCCCTCTGAATTAAGGACAGCGAGTGTCAAGTGGTGTAAAAGCTAGTGAGTTTTAAAGTGTACTGAGAGGTACATTGAAGTGAGTTCTAAGCCCATTGATCAATTTAAAGTTATAATCGAAGGTCTGATATCTCTCTAAAATGTGGCATTTGGAAACTCTAGCTTCTTCACTGTGTAAAATACCAAAGATTATCTTACCAAACATGTGTATAGACTAGCAAGTCTTGTGAAATGGGAGCTCCTTCTCCCCTGGTTAATTATTGTGCTATTAAGCTTATCATTGGAATATCCCCTTCTGAAAGTTTATCTTTGTGAAATTGATATTGTTGATGTTATTAGGAAAGAAAACAGAAATAGAAACAAAAGAAAAGATTATTTAGGAAATATATTAAAAATTTAATGTTTTTGTGTGGTCATTTCTCCAGTAGCCTACGCCCTGCAAATTTTCCCCTCTACTTCCTCTGAGTTGCTTAATAATAATAATAATAATAATAATAATAATAATAATAATAATAATAATAATAGCTGTCGATTTAGTCGATTAATCGAACCAATTAACCGATTAATCTAAAAATCTGATTAACCGACCAATGTACTTTATTCGATTATTCGAACTAATTAAAAATGTAGTGCATTGAAGAAAAAATAACTGATTTCCGTTGCACAAATCTTGTGTATTTTATTGTTATTTACCATTTGGTGTGCTAGCCTCAGCTATTGTATGATGGACTGGTCATTAAAGTAAGTAAGTAAATTAAAGTAAGCTGATGCTCATATATTTCTCTCATACCATTGTAGTATATTTGCGGACCTTTAGAAAAAACAGTCAGGCGACATAATGGAAAGATGTGGAGAAGATTATTGAGCGACTGTCAGTAAGAAATTTGCAGGAATGTTCAGGTAATGTGCGAATGGGCAGATACCAATGCCTACACAGTAGAAAATGTGACAACTTAAAACTCACATCGTGTGCGGTTGTTATACAACAGACATTAGGCCTGTACCAATAACACTGAAAATGTTTGTGAACTTCAGTTACAAATATGGCTCATGAACCGATGCAAGGAAACCTTGGTGAATTTTTCGGACTAAACGACTGTTGTGAGGCGACAGACAGAAAGACAGTGTTTTGTAATAAATGCGGAAAATCGTTATTGGATGTACAAGTATTCTTCAATATCATCGTAAACATATTCATCCCTTCCAAAGTGTACCTGCATCTATCAATGTGTCTACCTGTTCGCCTTCTCAGTCAACGCTGGAGAACCTAATGGAGAAGCCTGCATCTTTTAATACAGAAACTGAAAATATGAAAAAATAGTGACCTGGATTGTGCCAGATAGCAGGGTGCGATGTCTCTGATCGTGGTATTGAAGAGGTTTTGCGGGAAGCCCTCATTTCTCACTTACTACTTTCTCTCTAGAGACACAGTAAAAGAAAAGGACAAGTTGTAGGGGATGACGTACAAAGGTCAAATTATTAGATGACCTGAAACAAGCAGAATTTGTTAGTCTAGCGGGGGATTTTTGATCTTCCATATCTAACCGTAGCTACCTGAGTGTTGCAGCTCATTGGACTGATTCGAGTGGGTAGTATCGTCATTCAAAATTACAAGTTAAACCACAATGCCGCTAACTGCACAGAAGGGTTTGAAAATGTAGTTCCTGAACGAGGGTTGGAAGACTAAGTTGTCACTATTTCCATTGGCAATGCAAGACATATCGTTGTAGGAGTTTAGAGAGCAAAGTACGACAATTTTCGATGTGCATCCCACGCTCTACAATTAAGCTTAAATAAAGCTTTGAAGGATGCTGAGTGAGCCCGAATGAAATTCGATTAATCAACCGATTAATCGATTAAAAGCATTCGGTTAATCGATCAAACTTTTTAATCGATCGACAGCTCTAATAATAACAAGAACAACAATGTTATTGGTTTTAATACTTTTGCAGTTTTCTGAGCTGCCGAGGTGCCGAAATTGTACTCCGCGGGAATTCTGTTACGTGCCCGTAAGTCTATCAACATGAGCCAGGCGTATCTGAACACCTGAATATAGCATTATCTGTCACTATCTATCGGGAGGTATTTGCAATCAGTTGGAAGAGATTTCAGATTAAATCTGCGCATCACTTTCTGTCGCTTTGGCCAATGTCAGAACAACAGTCTGAAGCCTTGATAGAGGTCGAAACGAAAAGCTCTGATGTCAATAATTAGACACATGGCACAACCTGTAGGCTTAAAGACAAAGATATTGACAAATTATAATTCAAACTTTAAGATGGAAGTTTTTAAAACAAAGGTGCTTAAGGTATTACCACCGAAAACAACAAAAAATAGCCAGCCTCTCGGTAAGTAATTCTTTTGTCATTGTAAGTTTTACATGAGAAGCATTGCTGATTATGCAAAACAACAACGTGGAAAACTATATATTATATGATAGGCATTTCATCATTAGAATTCACTCCGTGACAGAGAATCTTTCATTTATTTATTTTGTTTGCAACAAAATAGAAATATACGTTGCAATATTCTTGGCAAAAGGCTGATTTGGACATTGACATACACTTATCATTGTGGTAAAATGTCATTGGTTCCGATTTCGATATTGGACGGCTTGAATCAGAAAGTGTTGAATATAAAACTGCGGCCTTAGTTATATCTGCAATCACTGAAATCTCATACCTCAGCTTTGAAGACTAATAGCAGCACAATAACGTCAGTTGAACAAAGTGTCTACGTATCGTAATTACATTAAGCAGGAGGTTTTTGTGATCTTATTGATTGTTTATCCAACAATATACGCACGGTATCGAAATGTGCTTTTCCTCAAAATACGACGTAAACTGGGTATATGAACTTTTAAGAGTGTTGTACATACTCATATTTTGAAAAAAAGAATTCGATATCTCGCGTCATTATAATTTTATCAGGTGCTGAATTCAGCCGATCAGATCACTTCGCGCGCGAGAACATATGGGCTTTGCGAGGCGGTGTTGATAAATCTGCACGTGGCGAAAGATCGGCTGAAGAGCCTTGCCAAGGAATTACCATCAAAAACCAACACTACCACGGGTTTCAACCAATCTCATCGTAGCGTACTTGCTATGACGTGATCCTCTCAACTTGGAAATCCGTCTTCAAATCTCTCTCCTGGCAAAGGTTGTTTTTCTTCGATTGGTGCTCTCAAGCAAGTCTGAATCAACGTGCACATTTAGCAACAAGCCATCTAAATTCGCCCGCGAAGCAATCTGGTTTTCTAAATTTAGCAGCTGGTAAAGTGACAACGGCGCGGGATATCGAAATATTTGTTTCAAACAATTTATCAGTATGAACAGCCCTATAGTACTCAAACACCCGGTTCACGTAACTAGAAGGGAAAAGTAAGTTATAAAACAATGGGAGCTGAGTAAGCATTTAACCACGCTTTTTTGCTGAGTCAGCATTTTTGGTACAGGCAAGGTCATTGACCCTTAGTCAATAACGTCAAGTCAATGACGACATTGTGGTCAAACCTTACCTACGCGAGCAGGCCTAATGATGTTTTAACGTAACCTGCAACCACAGACGCTAACCTAACCCAACTGGGTTACGTTAGCGACCGAGGTTATGGTGTTTTGGGAGGGTGGAGAGGTTCCTCCCCTCCCTCCTTGGGGGCTACCACCAAATCCTCTACCAAAAATAGGGGAAGGGTGAGAGAGAGAGACTTATTTCTTTCTCTCTCCCAGAGGACCACCTCCCGGTCCTCGACCAAAAATATTGCCGGCTTCTTAGCCAGGCATGGTCACTTTCCGTCGTCGCCGGAGATGTTCTTATTCCCCACCCTGAAGGGGTGGGACGGGCCACCTGAAGGGTTACGCCCTCCCTCTGGCTCACATTCCGTGCGGAAAGTGACACAGAGCTCTCCGCAAGCGATTTTTATACCGTCGTCGTGTGGGTGGGGCGATGTGCGAGGAGCGGGCAGAATGCAAACGCGCCTGCGCACTGTAGAGAGGGAGACTACAGCAAGTCACGCGGGGACTTGGCGCGTAACTATGTGCGTGTGTAAGCGCTCTCGTACGGTCTTTGTGAGTTTTTAAATCAAATATCGCGCTAGAGACGTAAACAGCACGCTCTTGTGTGGATTTCGTAAGTTACTCTAAACAAATGACGAACAGATCGCGTAAAACACATATCACTGCCCACCTACGTGGCGACTTCGCGAGTTACTCTAATAAAATGACTATCAGAACCCGCTTGTAACACAACAGTCTACTCTAGCAGAGGTTGCGCCGCCTAACAGCTAGTTGGTAAAAATGGTCATCAGATCACGCGCTAGCACAATATATCACGAAGAGTAATTTTCGAGTCAACTGGTGATTATGCTTTGGTATTGGAAAAGTAGAAAAATTATTATTATTATTATTATTATTATTATTATTATTATTATTATTATTATTATTATTATTAATAATAATAAAGGTCAACTCCAACACTGACCATTCAGGTGAGGACTCGGATAATAATAGTCGGGATGAGAGACTCTAAGGGATCCCTGACGAACCTTCCTGTCGCCAACCCTATGTGGAGGGATCGGAGAATCGAGCTTGGGATCCTCTGAACCGAAGACCTCAACCCTGACCATTCAGCCGAGGACGGAGCTGCTTCAAAACCTATATGCGCTATTAGATGGGGCTTTCAATCATACCTTTCCCATACCTGTGGGTCTCGTGCGGGAAACATGCACTCCCTACAGATTCAGTGGTCATAAGAAATGAATGTCTCTACAACACAATATACTGCTCGCGAGAAGAACAGAAACGGAGTTTCATATTTCATGAACAAAGCATTCTTCAACAGCCAGACAGCGCACTGCATGTTTTATCTCCAACGCTGATCATTCAGCTGAATGGCTCTAACGGACCCCTGACGGCCCTTTTCTCCATATTGTGTTGGTGTCAGAAAGGGCATCCGCCCGTAAAAAGGAGCCAAATCCACATGCGATACAAGTAAACATCCGGGTACGGAAAAAGTAGAAAAGTTATTATTATTAAAGTTCAAACGGAATCATAATTTAATAATAATAATAATAATAATAATAATAATAATAATAATAATAATAATAATAATAATAATAAACATACAATAGCTGCCTCCGTGGCTGAGGCGATAGAACGTCAAGACCACATCGGTAACCATTCGGCAAAGGAGATGAACATTAATAATAATAATAATAATAATAATAATAATAATAATAATAATAAACATACAATAGCTGCCTCCGTGGCTGAGGCGATAGAACGTCAAGACCACATCGGTAACCATTCGGCAAAGGAGATGAACATTAATAATAATAATAATAATAATAATAATAATAATAATAATAATAATAATAATAATAATAATACTTTTTTCCATACCTGAGGGTGTCATGTGGATTTGACTCTGTTTTACGGACGGAAGCCCTTTCTGACTGCAATCCTACACTGAATGAACTTTACCAGTTTATCACTTCTAAAAGGAGACTGTAATTGAAGACATATTTAAGAAGGAGAGAGTGTGGTTAGGTTATCGTTTATAGAGAAGGCTATCACACGTGTTACCCACACCTATAAGTTACCACATGTGTTCATGTCTTTTAAGGACCAAGCGAGTTGGCCGTGGGGTTTGGAGCGCACAGCTGTGAGCTCGCATCCGGGAGATAGTGGGTTCAAACCCCACTGTCGACAGCCCTGAAGATGGTTTTCCGTGGTTTCCCATTTTCACAGCAGGAAAATGCTGGGATTGTACCTTAATTAAGGCCACGGCCGCTTCCTTCCCATTCCTAGGCCTTGCCTGTCCCATCGCCGCCATAAGACCTATCTGTGTCGGTGAGACGTCAAGAAAACAACTAGCAACTGTCTTTTAAGGGGAGACAATAAAGATCGTGTAGGATGATAGGTTTACGTTACTAGTAACAAAGTTACGTTATAATTTCATAACATTCTATCCTTATCTACATCTCATCAATCTTACTACTACGCTTTTCTAAGTTCAGACAGAAAAGTAACCTCGTGTTCTCATTCTGAGGTAGTGCAGCCCTTTTCAGGCACACCCCCAACGGAGGTGAGTTGCATGTACCATTTTAACCACATACCAGCCCTCCTGCCATTCCTAAATTTCTGACAGTACCGGGAATCGAACCCCGGACTCCAAGGACGGCAGCTAATAGCACTAACCGTTACGCTATGAAGGCGGACATAGCAGACGGTAAACACCCTATATGTGACGGTTAGGTAAACACACATGTTAAGCTTACTTCCAGGTCACGTATCATCCCGTCTAGCAGTAGAATTGCCTGAAGCCTACAAGAATTAAATCATTACATTCATGGATAAAAAGCGCATACCATTTTGGTTATTTTTTTAAAAAACAAGACTGTTATACTTGCATTATTGGTAAGTCAGCGAAATGGAGCATGAACTGCAAACCTACATATGAAATAATACTTTCCATGTGGGAGAAGAGGAGAAGGACTATGAGGAGGATAAAATTGTTGTAATATGCTACAATTTTTGTTACGAGGAGAAGGAGGTCTTTCTCTCTCCTTTCAGATCTAAGTCTATAAGGTAAACAGGAGAAAACGATTGTCATACGCTACAAGGTTTATTATGTGGATGAGCGGAAAAAATAATATTGTTTGAATTAAATTACATTTACACTTACCATTTATACATATCTATCTTTCATAGCGGGAACATAATCTTTTGTATCCTATTTGTATGCTTATTTAGAGGCATTTTGACACATAATATTAATAATACATAATTAGTAAGATAAAGGAAGATGAGTAGAAGTGTGATGATTGATAGTAAAAACAATATAACTTTTTAATGTATTATTCATTATCATAATCATCATCATCATCATCAACATAAACAAAGCCATTTTGTATAATGTAATCACATATAGAAATAATATATTTTTTTATTATGTTTTACATACATATCCAATATTTCAAAATAAAGCACAACATAATGTTACATATTCAATATGTGAATTAAAATAGAAATTAAAAAACAATTGACGTATATCATCAGAAGCATCAGAGCTTTAGTATAATGCATTCATATTTATTCAATTTAGAAACGATTAAAAAATTATATTTTGTATTTACAAACATACATTTTAAAGTAAAGCAGTTAAATGAGATAGAAATGTAGAGAATATCATATTTCACACAATACTACATTTTCAATACAGAAATGAAATAAAATTTAAAATTAATGATGATGTAATAATATTTTATGAGTTTTTGTATTTACATACATATTCAATACTTTATCAAAATGTAGAAAATGCATAATTAAAAATGTAAGAAACTTTTGCGCTTAAACATCATATTTTCAATAATGTAAGTTTCTTCATTAACAATATATTATAACATCGTAAACTACAATAACTTATTTTATTCGGCTTATTTTTTGCATTTTAAAAAGTCATACATAGCATGACAAAATGCTACCTGTTTTGTATCCGCAAGGCACACTTGTATCATTATCACTTTTCCACTGGAGTTCATTATCAAATGCAATTAATGAACATTTTTTCTGTTCAATAGTAAAAACATGGTGACTGCGTGAAATTATTCTCACCTGTCTACAGAAAGTAACCTTTTTTGAAGCCAGAACATTACGATGCCGGCCCCGTGGTGTAGGGGTAGCGTGCCTGCCTCTTACCCGGAGGCCCCGGGTTCAATTCTCGGCCAGGTCAGGGATTTTTACCTGGACCTGGTGGCTGGTTCGAGGTCCACATAGCCTACGTGATTAGAATTGAGGAGCTATCTGACGGTGAGATAGCGGCCCCGGTCTAGAAAGCCAAGAATAACGGCCGAGAGGATTCGTCATGCTGACCACACGACACCTCGTCATCTGCAGGCCTTCGGGCTGAGCAGCGGTCGCTTGGTAGGCCAAGGCCCTTCAAGGGCTGTAGCGCCATGGGGTTTTGTTTGGTTTTTTTTAGAACATTACGATAGTGTTGTACATGTAAATGTCTAACTACACTAGAATACACACCATTTTACTTTTCGCACAGATTGTGACTTTTTTGTCTCGTATGCATACATTTTTGGTGCTAAACCAATAAACTCAGTCATAGGATTCATATAACATTCACCTTTCGTGAGACCTATTACTTTCTTATTATGTGGCTTAATGCCGAATTGATTGCATGATGAGAAACTAGAAGTGTCGAAGTATTTAGAATGGTTATGCATTACATTGTAGACGTTTGTAATCCGAATATGATAAATTAAACAATCTCTGTCCATTTACAAAAGTGAAAGATCCACAAACTGCTGTTTTGCAAAACCATAATGAAAATCATACATTTTTTGTTTTGAGCAATCTAGTATAACCATTGCAAAATAAACTGGCTTTGCATAAACTGTCTCGGTTTTTTCATTTCAACAGTAATAATATCTCGATGAATGACATTATAGGTTTTAAACTTTGGTTTCGAGATGTACTGTGTGCACCATACCGTCCATACCAATTATTAGTTAGATGAATGTCGCGATGTTAGCGATCATTTTCCATACTTTCTCCATAGATGCAGTTATTCATGAGTTTGAAATACGTACTTTGATAAGTTGAATAGCACGTCGACGATGTTCCGCATTTAAATCCATGTACGGTTTAAGCCTGGCTTGCTGCTTAAACGCGATAGTACGGTGAATACACTAATTGTAATCCATGTTCTAGACATTGAACAAGACACTGAATATAAATGACATACCGCTTTTTTGGGAATAGGGTAGGTAGCAGTTTAACATGCTTTGATGTATTATCAGGGGGAATCATTCTTTCAGCACAAAAAGAAGGTTAGAATGTGAATTATGCAGGTTAGAAGGGTAAGCAAGTTTAACTTACAAAACAAAACCGCGATTAGGATCTTTAGCTGCAAGATAAACATCAAAATGTTCAGTTTCATTTTCAGTTAGCCAAACAAAATCTTTATATGGTAAAGCCTGTGGCATCGCATAGCCATAGAGGTTATTATCATAATAGTACATAATAAAGAATGTTCTCTCTCTGAATCATAATTGATGAGGTATGGATTATTTGCAATTGCATGTCAGTCAACAAGCGAAACAAGTCCACCACGAATTCCACGTTCAAAAAAAAGCATGTCAACATCAGTAAGAAGATCAAGTTAAACACTGGTATCACTTTAATATTGTAATCCACGAAAGACTAGAAGAAGTGGAGTAATAGCAAGGGTGTTATCCATAAATAGTCAAACATATTTTACGGTACTTTTCAAACACAGTACAAAATAAAAGTGCGTCTACTTTTAAATACAAGTCAGCATATTTACCTAAGATTTTATATTAAATGTCGTCGGCCGCTACTCGTTTCCGAGAATACGTTTTTCTCCTGCAGCTCCTCTTAAAGTCTGTTGGCTCTGTGGAGATGTCGCTGATGACTGATCATGCCAATCTTTGCATGAAACATGCGGCCACACAGGTCACATCTAAAGGTGGGTGGAGGACGTGGTAGGATCTGACGTAGTTTCCGCTTTTCATGTGTTTGAATTTCTTCTCTGCGACATGCCTGCTCAAAAAGTGAGACGCCTTCTGCAGTAGTTTTGAGCCAGAGAATACGGTTTTGTGCAGTTGTTGCCCAGCTGTTAGCATTTATGTTGGTGCTATTCATAGTCTTTTTAAGCTGGTCTTTACAACGTTTCAAAGAAACACCTTGAGGCCTTTTGCCATGACCAATCTCACCGTAGAGAAGTTGTTTAGGCAGTCTGCTATCATTCATACGCTGGATGTGACCTACCCATCTAAGCCGATGAGTGATGATGAAGGCTTCTATGCTGTTCACACGCGCCTTGTCAAGAACTGCCACATTACTTACGTAGTCATCGCATTTGATGTTCATGATGGATCTAAGCTCCTGCTAATGGAAGCGTTCCAGTTTCTTCATATCACGACGATGAATTTCTTTATGTCACGACGATAAAGTGTCCAGGTTTCACACCCATATAGTAAAGTTGTTATGACTACAGCTCGGTACACCATTAGTTTAGTATATAATTTGAGATCCTTGTTCAAGAAAACTCGGTGGGAGAGGCGGCCGTAAGCTGCAAGGGCAGAGCGTATTCTATTTTCCACATCCTTTTCTGAGTTGCAGTGGGTAGTTAGAATACTACCAAGGTAGGTGAACTGGTCTACTTGTTCAAGAGTTGTTCCTGCTATGGTGAAATTTAGTTCAGGGACAGTACCACCTGGTGCCGACTGAGGAAGAACTTTAGTATTATGTGTGTTGATGGTCAGACCAAATCGTTGATAAGCTTCCTTAAAAAGTTAATGGATGTTTGAAGCTCGTCAAGTGTATGGGCAGGTGTTGCATTGTCATCAGCATATTGAAGCTCCATTATCCGAGTTTTATGAGTCAATCTCCGAGAACGGAGCCTCATTTGGTTGAACAGTCCGCCATCATACCGAAACTTAATTTCCACACCCACATAGTCGACAGTAGAAGTCTCGTGAAGCATGGCTGTCAAGTACAGGAGAAAAGTCCGGCTCCATGGCTAAATGGTTAGCGTGCTGGCCTTTGGTCACAGGGGTCCCGGGTTCGATTCCCGGCAGGGTCGGGAATTTTAACCATAATTGGTTAATTTTGCTGGCACAGGGGCTGGGTGTATGTGTCGTCTTCATCATCATTTCATCCTCATCACGACGCGCAGGTCGCCTACGGGGTCAAATCAAAAGACCTGCACCCGGCGAGCTGAACTTGTCCTCGGACACTCCCGGCACTAAAAGCCATACGCTATTTCATTTTCACAGGAGAAAAGAGTAGGGGCAAATACGCAGCCTAGCTTAAGCCCATTTGTGATAGGAACTTCTTCTGATAGCTCATTCTGGTGAAGAACTCGTCCAAACATTCCATCATGAAGAGCCTGGATTAAGCCCACAAAACGGTCAGGACAGCCAAAGCGTCGTAATACCATCCACTTAGCTTCTCTAGGAACAGAATCAAAGGCCTTTTGTAGCTCGCAAAATACCAAAAGGAGTGGGGCTTCTTTTTTTCTCTGCATTTCTCCTGGATTTGTCTAGCACAAAAGATCATGTCAATGGTACTTCTTGAGTCCCAAAACCCAGATTGAGACTCAGGGAGTACCATTTCGGAGACAGTCTGAAGACGGTTCAACAAAATCCTTACCAGAACTTTTCCTGCTGTGGATAGGGGTGAAATGCCACGATAATTGCCACAGACACACGATCACCTTTCTTGAGAATGGTTACTATAGTGGCATTTTTCATGTCGGCAGGCACATTCTATGTTTCCCAAATTACTAGAATTAGGGAGAAAATCCTGATCTTCAAAGACAGTCCTCCACTTTGAATAAGTTCTAGAGGGATGTTATCTGGTCCGGGAGATTTTCTTGGTTTCATACTTTTGAGGGCTTTGGTGAATTCATAGAAGGTTGGTTGGACTGACGTCCAGAGTTGCAGAGAATGTTGTGGCACATGTTGGAGGAAGTCTTCGGCAGCAGTTGAGCTTCGATTCAAAAGTAGGCTGAAGTGTTCCTTCCAGCGTCTTAATATATCTTGACTGTCTGTAAGGATGGTGCCATTATTATTGACTTTCAGCGCACCTGATGAAGAGCGAGAAGGCCCAAACATTTCCGTTAGTTTTTTCTAGAAGCGCGAAGGTCTCTGGTATCGGACAAAGTCTGGAGTTCCTTGGCTTTCTGTTGCCACCATTCATTTCTCATCTGTCTTATATCAGCCTGACATTTCATCTTAAGCTCTTGGAAACGTGCTTTCTTTACTGTAGAGGATAAGTAGGCTTCCCTTTTTTTACTAATTAGTTTCAGAATGTTTTCATTATTATCATCAAACCGGTCATTTCTCTTCCTTTTCTCGTAGCCAATTGTTTTTTCCTGCCGAATCTTTGATGATGGTTTGAAGTGTGTCCCATTCCAGCTCCACATCCTTGGTATTGATTGGATTGGAAGTCAGCTGCTCTGTTATGGCATTTTAGCAACGGTTTCATTTTGAAGTTTGGATGTATTAAATTTCTTCCTTGAAGGGTTTGTGAAACGAGTGTGTATTTTCTGGCGCACCAAAATTCTCAGTCGCCTGATAAGAAGTCTATGATCCGTCCAACAGTCATCAATGTTTCTAGCTGTCTTTGTGATGAGGACGTCTTTCTTGTCACGTTGTCGGGTTATGACGTAATCAATGAGGTGCCAGTGTTTTGAACGTGGGTGCATACACTAGTCGTGTATCTGGTTGGTAAACGGAATTGTGTGTTGGTGATGAAGAGTTCATGCTCAGCACAGAATCCAGAAGAAGGAATCAATTTGCATTGCAGTTTCCTATGCCTTGATTGCCTATGGCATTACCCCATTGCCGATTATCTCTACCCACTCTAGCATTGAAGTCACCAAGTAATAATATTTTACCATGGTGGGTACTTTGGAGAATATTGTATTCAGTTGATGGTAGAATTGATTCTTAGAATTTTCAGAGCTGTCCAAAGTAGGGGCATAAGCGGAGATGAAAGTGATGAATTTATCTCCATCGAGTGGTGTGCGGAGGGTCATGAGTCCTTCATTAACTGCAGTAGGTCTTAACCTAAGCATGTTTCCCAGTTTAGTTTTCACTGCAACTCCAACACCATGAATTCCACGTTCACCTTCATTTTTCCCTTTCCAGAAGATGGTATAGCCTGAACTAGATTCAGTAAGTTTTCCCTCTTTCAGTAATCTTGTTTCACTTAATGCGGCAATGTCGATGTTAACTCTTGCTAACTCATGAGCAGGTCTGGTATTACTGTCTAGTAATGTTCTGATATTCCACGATCCTATGATCAAAGTTCTCTCACGTTTACGACCGCAAAATTGGGGTGTCCCTCTGAGTGCGGTTTCCCAGCCGGGATCTGCGCGTGGCTATCGATGTTAAGCCCACATTTTCTAGGGCCGTCCCCATTCGGGGTGGGCAGCGGTGATCCTAAATAGGCCTGCCCATACACAGATACAGGACCGGATCCCTGAGTGGCTAGTAAGTCTCAGGAAAGGCGACCATCACACATCTGCCGCCAACGTGCAGGTCCAGACTCGAAGCTTCCGATTTCACCCTAAATCTGCTTCCACCATCCTTATCCTATCGCCGTTGGACTTTGTAGGAGTAGCAGGAGAAAATGCCATAAGTATGACTATTTTTAAGGAGGGCCTCAACTTGCAGGGAGGAGGCACACACACACACACACACTATGATTTCAGAACCTTTCACCGCGGCACATGTAGTATGAGACAGCCAGTGGCAAGCTCCAACACTGCAACGGACTGCCGCAGATTCCAAATTAGTTGATTAGCGCCTTTATAGCCAGTCCGCCTGGCTTTATCCTCTTCCGCCTCCACAGCCGTTGGGAAACCATAACATGGGAAATGGATCCTCTTCCGACTGTTTTGCCGTTGGGCACATTACCCTGCGTTAGGGCCCTCCATATTTATGTCCCCTGGAGAGAGGGCGCCTCAGTATTTTAAAGCCGTACCATTTGTACTACTTCCAGAGGAAGGGTTGCCTCCTCCGCCAGCTCCACCGTACCGAATTATATTCTCCGCTTTTGCTGCCATTGAGGTCTTCACTCGTTACAATGAGCTGGGAACCTTTACCTGATGTTACACACCGGGTCAGTGTGCTCTCGGACTCAAATAGGCAGGGGCGTCATTCCCTGGGCAGGGCTGCCTCTAAGAGGGTCCCTACCTGTTACCTACATATTAAATTTAGACCACGCATTACATGCATGCATGTAGTCTTCATCTTAATTGGATATTGTATGATTATCACGTGATGATATGCTTAGTGATGGTATACTGCTTTCATTTAAAACAGTTGAAAATGCAGACTGTAGAGGTAATTTAGTTTCTTCTAGCGTTTCAAAGCCTTGATATAGTCATATGGCAGGATACCTTTCCTTATACAACGTTTAAATTTCTCAGGATCTGGAAAATACTCATGAATGTACTTTAAGTCTTCGCTTGAAAGACCATTTACAAGTCTATCAAGAGAAAAGTTAATTTATTTGTGTCTTAAAAGCTAATGCTAATATCGCCTACATTGAGTGATGATATGAAACGCTCATGACTTTGAGCAATTACACATAACATTGTGGTATGGTATGGATTTATTGAACGTTACAAGCTTTAGCACAATACATAGTTCAAATTCGTAATAGCCTAAGCAAAATACAGAATGCATAAAATGGAGTAAAGTAAAATAAACGGCAATCTTACCTCATATGCACTGTCATATGGCCCATGATCAACCCTTATTGGTGATCCATAGGCCATGGCAATAGGCAACAGCATAATAAAATACCAAAATAATAACAACATAATAACGGGGTGAAATAAAAGAACATCGGCAGTCGGCACTTGTGGCTTAAACAACCTTCGACTCTCATCCTGCTGGGCTTGCAACCTAGCACAATCCAGAGCGTACGCTGACCTCTATTCTAACCCACTTAAGCTGCAAACCCAGCTTTAGCGTAACGTCAACTGCCGTGCTGGTGTGCCACATTCTCTTTATATATTATTTATAATATGCACTACTTCCTATTTACTAAGCTCCATTATCTAACTACAACTCAATTATATTAGCTTGCCAACCGTACATTATCACAATACCTAGCTATCATTTACAAACTCTCCCAACATTCCACCATATTACCGAATCACAAATATCCTCCACATCAGATTATACCACCTCTTCTTATTCTTCCACCGATTACCGTACCATATCTATAACTTAACACTCTTATTTCAATCAGGATCATCACTTTCAGACAACACTGAGGAAACACCAATAACTTACTCGCGTTTAGCCACCACCACTCCTCTCATATTTCGTCTTCATATTTCACTACCTCTCTAACCCTATTGGTTTTCACCAGTAACTAACTCACTCTACACGCCCGTAAACATTATAATCCTTGGCATCCTTCACCCCGATTTACCATCAAGTTATACCTCCTCTTCTATTTACCGTTAATCAATCTATTACAATTACAGACCCAAACAAACACCACATTTCAAATTCTCATCCATCTCAACAACCAATCACTCTTCGGTTCTAATTACTCACAATCAAATTCCACACTTAAATTCTGCCATCACGTCTAATCATTCTTAGCGACCTCCACACCCAAAATACCATCGAACTTACCAATCTCATATCCATCGAAATTAACTCTTGTCCTTCAAGTAATCACTCTTCCTAATTACCTTAATTCCACTCTAAATTCACTAATCATTATAAATTCTCGACCCTCTCATGCCACCAACTCGTCATTCACATATACTTTACCCTCCAGTTCAAATCCAAATGATCTTATTATCACTCAAATCACTAAACATTTCAGTAAATAAAATCACAGCTTAACTCCACAACGAATTCACTAGCCCTTTCTACTTCCCCACCCTCTCATTCCACCAACTCAGTCACATATACTTAACACTCCAAATCAACTCCAAATTACCTTATGCTTTACTCTCCAAATGAATTCCAATTTATCTTAGTTACACTTAAATCACTAAATATTTCAATAATATAATCACCATCCAACTCCACAAAAAATCACTAGACCTCACAAATTCTCATCCCTCTCATGCCACCAACTCATCATTCACATAATCTCACTTTAATAATATTACGTTTACCAAACTAATTACTACCCATCTCACTTACTAACACTACATGACTTTATCATCTACTGAGTCTCTTTACTTAATTTTCTACTTCTCGTTACTACACCCTCCTCCTTTTTAAACTTCGCTAAAAATAATTTTCATTTTGCCCTGTATTAGCTCCACTATTTTATAAATTGTATTCACTTCATCCTCTCCCTTATCCTCCGCAACACCATATATAAATAAACATTTCTTTCTTCGATCTTGACTACTGGCCTCTACTTCTGATTTCAGCTTCGACGCTTCGTCTTCTAATTTTCTTATTTTCTCTCTTAGTGACGTAATTTCTTCCCCGTTGTTTCTCACTTTGGTTGCTGTCTCATAGGTTTTTCCTGGAACCATTTCTTCATATTCTCGAACTCCTTCGTTTGCTCCTGTGTCAGATTTTCAATTTGCTCAAACGGGCAAACTTCTTCTACCACCTCTTTTACCACCTTCCTAATTACTTCCACGTCTTCCCAGCTCATGCTTCCACTGGAGATCGGTCCGGGATTCAGTTCCACTCCCCCAATGAATGACATTAACATAATCACCGCTGCTGCCAGCATCATCTCCCCCTTCATTCCCAGTTCCATCATGCTTCCTCCATTTTTCGTTTCTTCCTTCTTTCTCCCCTGCCATCTTCCTACAACTGCTCTGTATTCTTCCACACCAATCATCTTCTTCTACATTCTTCACATCTCTCGTGCACTCCCCTCCAACACTCCCAGCTCGCACTACCGGCACACTCTAACCGGCACGTCTACACTTGTCGCTTGCTTAAGCTAAACTCCACATAAATTTGTGCTTTCTAATCGTGAAAACTCGCGGACTATGAAGTGTGAGTCATAGCTTGACAAATTATGGAGAAGCAAGGAATCAATTTTGGAACACGATATAAAATGTTACATGAGTGATGTGCAGGTCCACAATACTTTCCTGTAAAGTGACTGTGATCTCTAACTTTAATCTCTGGGAATGTAATTGACTGTTTGCAGATGTGACATTCATCTGTCTCATAATGAATAATCATATCATCAAATGTCCGACTCGCTGGCTGAACGGTCAGCGTACTGGCCTTCGGTTCAGAGGGTCCCGGGTTCGATTCCCGGCCAGGTCGGGGATTTTAACCTTAATTGGTTAATTCCAATGGCACGGGGGCTGGGTGTATGTGTTGTCCTCAATCATCATTTCATCCTCATCACGACGCGCAGGTCGCCTACGGGTGTCAAATAGAAAGACCTGCACCTGGCGAGCCGAACCCGTCCTGGGATATCCCGGCACTAAAAGCCATACGAGATTTCATTTCATATCATCAAATGACAACTGAACAGGAACTGGGAATGATATAAGTAAATTAACACGGTGGCAAACTCTTGTAATTCACTTAACAGCCATGCAGTACAGTATTCCGGCAATACATCTTAAAAATGATAAATATGAATCAAATGAACAAACAAATTTGTAATGCAACAGAAAACGATGTATGCTTCTGAATATAATTAGTATAGGGTTCTGTCATATCTGGTTGACAGCGATGAATAGGTGTCGTAAAACATTCAAAATATGCATGAACAGTAAACCGAACAGGTTCCTGACGATAATGATTCTCAAATTCCATATCTGCTTTATCACTACTTGGAAGAATAAACTTTACAGCTGGGAGAGTTTCACAATCGACAAAGTGAGTAAACAACCTGCTTTCTGTTGAAAAGTATTGCGAGCATCTGACGCATATAAACTTGTTTTCTGTGTGTGATGAAAGTTCAATCAATCAATACTGGTCTGCATTTAGGGCAGTCTCCCAGACGGCGGATTTCCTATTCGTCGATTCCCATACTTTTCTTAAATTATTTCAAAGAAATTGGAAATTTATTGAATATCTCCCTTGGTATGTTATTCCAATCCCTAACTCCCATTCCTATAAACGAATATTTGCCCCAATTTGTCCTCATGAATTCCAACTTTGTCTTCATATTGTAATCTTTCCTACTTTTAAAGACACCACTCAAACTTATTCGTCTACTAACGTCATTTCCACGCCATCTCTCCGTTGAAAGCTCGGAACCGACCACTTAGTCGAGCAGCTTGTCTTCATTCTCCCAAGCCTTCCCATCCCAAACTTTGCAACATTTTTAACACTGCTCTTTTGTTGGAAATCACACAGAACAAATCGAACCGATTTTCTTTGGATTTTTTCCAGTTCATGAATCAAGTTATCACGGTGAGGGAAGAAACTTTCACCCCATCAATGCAGTAATTAAAACAGAGGACTTTTCCTATTTGTGAAACTCACAACCTGACTTTTAACCCCGTTTATCATCATTCCATTACCTTCTGTCCATCTCACAACAACATCGAGGTCATTTTGCAGTTGCTCACAATCTTGTAACTTATTTATTACTCTATACCGAGCAACATCATCCGCAAAAAGCCTTATCTCTGATTCCACTTCTTTACTCATATCATTTATATACAGGCTTGCCCATTTAAAATGGTCACCGCAAATATATCTGGAACAACAAGAGATATTGGAAAATGACTTTCACGGGCATTAAGGCGGGAAGGGGCTAATTAAGGTAAATACTATGTGCCAGTCAAAAACACAAGAACCGGGCGAGTTGGCCATGCTCGTAGAGGCGCGCGGCTGTGAGCTTGCATCCGGGAGATAGCAGGTTCGAATCCCACTATCGGTAGCCCTGAAGATGGTTTTCCGTGGTTTCCCATTTTCACACCAGGCAAATGCTGGGGCTGTATCTTAATTAAGGCCACGGCTGCTTCCTTCCAACTCCTAGGCCATTCCTATCCCATCGTCGCCATAAGACCTATCTGTGTCGGTGCGACGTAAAGCCTCTAGCAAAGCAGCAGCAAAACACATAAGAAAATATTATTTTCAACATAAACTTACGTTTATTAAATGGACACCCTCTATTATTCCTTGTGCAATCGTTAACAAGAAAATCACATAAGTAATGGCGTTTGTTTCATCGAAATAGGTCGATTACATCCCGAGATATTGCAACGTGGACTTGACGCTTGAGATAAACGAAACGCGCAGCAGTTGCACAACCCGAGATTCAAGCACGAACCTCACGTTCCTCTTAATCGCGATGTTATTGACGTACTACGATGCGACAGGCACTGTACTTTATGTTATTTGCACTGTTATCAAGAGGGATGAAAATAAGAATACGGTTTCCTGCCACAGCAAAGGGATATGTAAATAACTCTTTCCATCTTGCGTGTTTTATTTACCTACTCAGTACAGTACTCTGTATTGTACTACTTCAGAATGTAAACAATTCGTACAGCAAAATTACATGTTTGTGTTACTGAGAATGAGTTCGTTTTGTACGTTGTATTGTACAAACATACGTTTATTTCATCACTTCACCATGCGCAAAATTTCAATTGTAATGTAGTAATTTGAAATGTTCAGTTACATGTCCTGTACTTGTCATGTAACATTATGTAATTGACGTACAACTACGTACAGTAAATCAGCATTTTTCCCCTCTGCTAGATCCTTGGACAGCGATTGATTTTGTAACACCCCGACCAGTGATATTCAATTTCGTTACCATTATGCCCATTCTAGTACTGTACAGTAGCAGATATCCTTTATTTTCCATTGTGTGTGACTGGAAATAGGTATTGTTTCAAGCCTCTTCATAACAGTGAAAATAACGTTAAGGACACCGCCTGTCGCATCGCAGTACGTCAATCATACCGCGATGAAGAGGAACGCGATGTTCGCGCTTGAATCTCGGGATGTGCAATTGCCGCGCGTTTCGTTTATCTAAAGCGTCAAATTCACGTTGCAATATCTCGGGAAATAATTGACATATTGCGATGAAACAAACTCCATTAATTATGTGATTTTTCATGTTAACGGTTGGGCAAGAAATAATACAGGGTGCCCGTTTAAATAAACGTAAGTTTATGTTGAAAGTAATATTTTCTTACTTTTCTGACTGGGCCGAGGACCTTAGATGATAGGCCCCTTAAAACAACAAGCAAGCATCAACTTTTCTGACTGGCTCGTAGTATTTACTTTAATTAGCCCCTTCCCTGCCTTCATGCCCGACAAAATCATTTTTCAATATCTCTTGTTGTTGTAGATATATTTGCAGTGAACGTTTTAAATGGGCCACCCTGTATATAATAAAACAAAGGTCCAATAATACTGCCTTGATGAATTCCCATCTTAATTATTACAGGGTCAGATAAAGCCTCGCTTACTCTAATTCGCTGAGATCTATTTTCTAGAAACGTAGCAACCTATTCAGTCACTCGTTTGTCTAGTCCGATTGCATTCATTTTTTTTCCAGTAGTCCCCCATAATCCACCATATCAAATGCTTGAGACAGGTCGATCGCGATGCAGTCCATTTGACCTCCTGAATTTTAGATATTTGGAATCCTAGAAGTTGAGATTCAGTGGAATAACCTTTCCTAAACCCGAACTGCCTTCCATCGAAACAGTTATTAATTTCGCAAGCATGTCTAATATAATCAGAAAGAATGCCTTCCCAAAGCTTACATGCAACGCATGTCAAACTTACTGGCCTGCAACTTTCAGCTTTATGTCCATCATCCTTTCCTTCATACACAGGGGCTACTATAGCAAATCAACATTCATTTGGTATAGCTCTTTCATGAAAACAATAATCAAATATCTAATTCAGATATTTTACTATATCCAAACCCAATGTCTTTAATATATCCCCAGAAATCTTATCAATTCCAGCCGATTTTCTAGTTTTCATATTTTGCATCTTATTGTAATTGTCATTGTTATTATATGTAAATCGTAATAGTTCTTTAGCATTAGTCTCCTCCTCTACCTGGACCTTATCGTTGTAACCAACGATCTTTACATACTGCTGACTGAAGAGTTCTGCCTTTTGAAGACCCTCACATACTCACTCCGCTTGTCATAAATGATTCCTGGAATGTCCTTCTTGGAACCTGCTTCTGCCTTAAAGTACCAATACATGCCCTTCCATTTTTCACTAAAATTTGTATGACTGCCAATTATGCTTGCTATTATGTTATCCTTAGCCGACTTCTTTGCTAGATTCAATTTCCTAGTAATTTCCTTCAATTTCTTCTTATTTCCACAGCAATTTCTAACTCTATCTCTTCCCCATCTGCACATTCATCTTAGTCTCTTTATTTCCCTATTGTAGTGAGGAAATAGTAGTAGTAAGGTGGGTATTTATCATTCCTTACCACCTTCAAAAGTACAAACCCATTTTCACATTCCTCAGCAACTGCTTAAAACCAATCCCAGAATCCGTTTACATTTTTATTTACCGTTTCCCACCGATCATTTTTAAAAACTCCCTCATGCCTGTCTTATCAGCCATATGGTACTGCCTAATAGTCCTACTTTTAAGGCCTTAATTTCTATGACATTCATTTTAACTACGACGAAAACAGCTTAATGATCACTAATACCATTAATTACTTCGGTTTCTCTATAGAGGTCATCTGGTTTTATCAGCACCACGTCCACGATATTTTTCCCCCCTTGTTGGTTCCATCACTTTCTGAATCAGCTGTCCTTCCCTTATTAGCCCTATTTGCCATTTGTTGGTCATGCTTACCGTCGTTCGCAGTACCTTCACAATTGGTATTTGGTAAATTCAGATCTCCCGCTACAATCACATTCCTTTCCATGTCGTTTCCCCACACACCTGATTATCTTATTAAATAATTCTGAATCGGCGTCAGCGCTACCCTTTCCCTGTCTGACATCAAGTTGGCTCAAGAAATGAGCCTTACACCTAGAATTTCATGTTTGTCATCTTTATATTTTTCGTAGCTTACAAATTCTTCTTTCACCAGAATGAGTACTCCCCCTCCCACCATTCCTACCCTATCTCTACGATACACACTCCAGGTCCGTGAGAAAATTTCTGCCTCAATTTATATCATTTCTAAGCCATGAATCAACTCCTATTTCCATATCTGGTAACTATATATCTATTAAATTAATTCTATTTCTTTCTTTACAATACTTCTACAGTTCAACACTAACATTTTTATACCATCCCTACTTGAATTCTAAATCCCTGTAACCTTATCACCGCTCCCTACACCGAGGAGTTGTGAGCTTAACAAACGTGAAAACTTTGTAACAAGAAAGTAGTGGCTTGTGTTCTTATCACAAACATATAAAAGATGAATATGATGTAGTTTAGGTGAAGAAGCTGAATAAATCGGTCCTACAATACTCTCTCCATTTACACAATACATATAAAATGAAAAATCAGGATTGTTTTTCTCAAATCTTGAAAAGTAATATTGTCAGAATTTAATTAATATTGCATTTCATTGAACAAACATTAATACTGTGATATTCTTCAAGGACTGTGTTACTGGTTTTAACGCCACTGCAATACACCATAAAAAGCAATAGTCTCCATTATTCTGAACATTGATAACAGATTTTTATCTGCAATGGGTTTCGGAAATGGGATATATTGTCTTGCTGAATTTAATAGACCGAACTTGTAAACATTATGCTGAAGATGTGAAATACTTTGTAGTACTTTATTGCTTGCACTTTGGAAATGTATTAAGCAATTCGTCTACAATGTGTTCATGAAACCATTCTGAATATTATCAGAATATTACAGCTTTGCCATTTTCGATGTTATATAAAATGTTTCATGAATTTCATCATTAACTTTAAAAGAATAAATAAACATGCTAATATCGCATTCAGTTTAAGTGCAGCATTTGTAGATAGCATTGAAGCTACTTTATCTTTGAACACATCATAGCATGGTATTAATGAAAGAATTTCGATCTAAAATATTTATTGAATTTTTTATAATACCACTTCTTATACGTGAAGAAAACGTATATTAATAGTCTCCCAATAAGGAACCATGACATACAGAAACACGTATAAAACAAAACATCTTTCTGATATTGTATGAAGATAAAAATGTATTGTCGTATTGACTTTCAATTCATGCTATTTGTGTGATGTACTTTACGTTTTATAATAAACAATTTCATGTTATATATGGTTAAAACTAACAGCACCATGATATGTTACTGAAAATGTTCGTTGGTTTATTTCATAGAGATCATAATCAGAAAGTGCATTAACTCTATATTTGGTGAAAACACTTACAATCCTCACATGTACATAAAATTCTCCCACTGAAATAACACGGAATTGATGATCAACAGGAAGGTCGAAAAGTATGCGTTTTGGAATTCCTACGAAGCGACCGAGATTGTTAATTGCCTCCATTCTAAAAACATTTACTAATATTAGCCTACCCTTCTCTCCGCATAATTCACAGTTTGACCTCCCTTTCTTTTTGTGTTGAAAAGATTCTCCCCGATAATACATCAAAGCATGTTAAACTGCTACCTACCCTATTCCCAAAAAAGCGGTATGTTATTCACATTTAGTGTCTTGTTCAATGTCTAGAACACGGTGTACAATTAGTGTATTCACTGTACTATCGCGTTTAAGCAGCATGCCTGGCTTAAACCGTACATGGATTTACATGCGGAGCATCGTCAACGTGCTACTTCAACTTTTCAAAGTACGATATTCAAACTCATGAGTAACTGCATCTATGTAAAAAGTATGGAAAATGTTCGCAAACATCGTGACATTCATCTAACTAATAATTGGTATGGACGGTATGGTGCACGCAAGTACATCTCGAAACCAAAGTTTAAAACCTATAATGTCATTGATCGTGACATTATTACTGTTGAAATGAAAAAACCGAGACAGTTTATGCAAAGCCAGTTTATTTTGGAATGGTCATACTAGATTGCTCAAAACAAAAATGTATGATTTTCATTATGGTTTTGAAAAGCAGCAGTTTATGGATGTTTTACTTTTGTATATGGACACAGATAGTTTTATTTATCATATTCGGATTACAAACGTCTACAATGTAATGTATAACCATTCTAAATACGTCGACACTTCTAGTTTCTCATCATGCAATCAATTCGGCATTAAGCCACATAATAAGAAAGTAATGGGTCTCACGAAAGATGAATGTTATATGAATCTTATGACTGAGTTTATTAGTTTAGCACCAAAAAGGTATGGATACGAAACAGAAAATTCACAATCTGTGCGAAAAGTAGAAAGGTGTGTGTTCCAGTGTAGTTAGACATTTACATGTACAACACTATCGTAATGTTCTGGCTTCTAAAATGGTTGCTTTTTGTAGACAGACGAGAATAATTCCACGCAGTCACCATGTTTTTACTATTGAACAGAATAAATGTTCATTAATTGCATTTGATAATAAACTACAGTGGATAAGTGATAATCATACAAGAGTGCCTTGGGGATTCAAAACATACAGCTTTTGTCATGCTATGTATGACTTTTTAAAATGCAAAAGTAAGCCGAATAAAATAATTATTGTAGTTTACGATGTTATAATATATTTTAATGAGAAAGTTACATTGCTGAAAATATGTTTAAGTGCAAAAGGGATAAGATTATCTGAAATACAAAGTTTCCTACACTTTAGTTACCCATTTCCTATATTTTGATAAAATATTGAATATGAATGTAACACAAAAGTCGTACCACATTATAATATCATCATTAATTTTAAATTCTGTTTTCATTTCTGTATTGAAAATGTAGTATTATGTAAAATATGATATTCTCTACATTTCTGTCTCGTTTAACTGCTTTATTTTAAAAAGCATATCTGTACACACAAAAGAGAAAGTTTTATATGATTTCTAATTTGAATATATATGAATGCATTATACTAAAGCTCTGATGCTGTTGATGATATTACATCAATTTTTTAAATTTCTATTTTAATTCACGTATTGAATATGTAACATTATGTTCTGCTTTATTTTGAAATGTTGGATATGTATGTAAACATAGTCAAAAACATTATATCATTTCTATATGTGATTACATTATACAAAAAAGTCTTTGTTCATGTTGACGATAATTATGAGCATGATGATGATGATAATGAATAATACATTAAAGTTATATTGTTTTCACTATCAATCATCACACTTCTACTCATCTTCCTTTATCCTACTAATTATGTATTATTAATATTATGTGTCAAAAATGAATCTAAACATGCATACAAAAATAGGATACGAAAGATTATATTCCTGCTATAAAAGACAGAAATGTATAAATGAAATGAAATGAAATGTCGTATGGCTTTTAGTGCCGGGATATCCCAGGAAGGGCTCGGCTCGCCAGATACAGGTCTTTCTATTTGACTCCCGTAGGCGACCTGCGCGTCGTGAAGAGGATGAAATGATGATGACAACACATACACCCAGCCTCCGTGCTATTGGAATTAACCAATTAATGTCAAAATCCATGACCCGGCCGGGAATCGAACCCGGGACTCTCTGAACCGAAGGCCAATACGCTGACCGTTCAGCCAACGAGTCGGACAATGTATGAATGGTAAGTGTAAATGTAACATAATTCAAACAATATTATATTTTACCCTCATCCACCTAACAAACCTTGTGGCGTATGAAGACCGTTTTCTCCTCTTTCCCTTATAGACTTAGATTTAAAAGGAGGGAGAAAGACCTCATTCTCCTCCTAATAATCCTTGTAGGGTATTACAACAGTTTTCTCCTCCTCATAGTCTTTCTCCTCTTCTCCCACATGGAAAATATTAATTCATATGTACGTTTGCAGCTTATGCTCCAGTTCGGTGACTGATCAATAATGTAAGTATAACAGTCTTGTAAATGTTAAAAATATCACCGGGCGAGTTGGCTGTGCGGATAGGAGTACGCAGCTGTGAGTTTGCATCCGGGAGATAGTGGGTTCGAATCCCACTGCCGGCAGCCCCAAATATGGTTTTCCGTGTTTTCCTATTTTCACACCAGGCAAATGCTGGGGATGTACCTTAATTAAGGCCACGGACGCTTCCTTTCCATTCCTAGGCCTTTCCTATCCCATAGTCGCCATAAGACCTACCTGTGTCGGTGCTACGTAAAGGTAATTGTAATTATTACTTATTGTAGTTATTATTTGCCTGGCGTGAAAGTGGGAAACCATGGAAAATCATCCTAGGGGCTGCCGACAGTGGGGTTCGAATCCACTATCTACCCTCTCCACCCTCCACCCTAAGCTAACCCAATGGAGCTAGGTTAGCGTCCGTGTTTGCACGTTAGATTAAGGCGTCATTGTGACGTCATAACCTTACCCACGTGAGGTTACGCCTTCTCACGTAAGTAAGGTTTGACATCAAAATGTCGTCATTGACCTGACGTCATTGACTATGGTGAATGACCTCGGGTCATTGACCTTGCCTGCACCAAGAAATGCTGACTCAGCACCCATTGTTTTAGAACATATTTGCCCTTCTACTCACGTAGTTTCCGACCACCCTCTATAGGCCTACTGGTATAATGTTTCCTTGCTGTACTGAAGTTCCGCGCTTAGGACTTGAATAGATGATTATTCAGATGAATCTTGTGGGACAACGCATCGTTTAGTATGGGAATGACTCGGGCCACTATTGTTATGATGAACAAACTATATTCTAAGCATGTTTTTGCACGGTTCAGAGCGTTCGAGGTGAAGGGTATCCCTTGGTAGTAAAATACCATCCTGGGAGAATACACGTGATAAATATGGGAAGTGATCCATCTGTTCCAGTTTTGTATTCCCGGTCTGACATTCGTTTCTCTTAAGTTTCTTCCCAACAGTCACATGAAGAAGTTAAAAAAGATATTTTCATATATTTTCCCAGAGCTTGTCAATACAGACGTTCCAGCGTGAGTTTCCAATTAAGGTGGTGTGTAATTTAGGAAAGAATATCACATACCTTGGTTTAAAGTGGAGTTCTAATTTGAGCGCAATCCGATTTATTCTACAGACCACGTAATGAAACTTCAACGGAATCTTAGTCGCTTTAGAGTTATTTGAATGCAGATTAATTAATTGAAATATGATTACGTTCCAACTTAAACGTTATATTTCAGAACTTTCCAACTTTTAAATCCATACCGAAGTTTTAATTAAACCGATATAATCAGTATTCCTTAAGTTTTGACGCAGATTTTTTTTCATAAGAGCTTTACTGTGAAAGTTAAAGAAGGTGTGTAGCGCTGCTGTGTTGTTATGGAGGCGAGAGGCATAACCTTGCACCACCGGAATTGATTCGCATGAAGCATAATGATCACTATCGTGCACTTACTGTGGGCAGGATAATTTCTGTTAAATCATGTTACTACAGTGTTTCTACGAAGTGTTAAATGAGAATAGAGTTGGCAAGGTTTCCTCATACTTTGCTAACATTGGCTCACTGTGAGCATGTAATGAAACGAGGAAAGTACCCATAGGATGGCCACTAGATGTGATTTTGATCTAGGATTGGACTTCGTAACAATGACTTCGTGTTCGTCTCATGGTAAAGTGTACGAAATCAGAATGCACCAATGTGACAGTAGGTGGTGAATGATGATACTTTGTTGGCAGATTAAGGCCAAGTAAACGAAACCCATCACGTCAGAGAATTATAAGTGCTTACACCAGTAATTCAGCCTTAGTGATGTTCATACGACGTACCAGTGCCTATACTACCAATTTTTAATATAGGTCGATGTTTCATTTCAAATTAATATATTTCCCTCATTGACTTCTGTAAAGTAGACAAGTCTACAGCCACCGCCTGGAACAGATAATGCACCTTCTAGAGAGGGAAGATGGTCACGAAGTAACTGAAATTACCGCAAAATAAAGGCAAAACATTGGAAACCTCCGTGGCTCTGGCGGCAGCATGCCTACTTTTCATCGCTGGGTCCCGTGGTTCAAATCCCGTGCACTCCATGTGAGATTTGTGCTGGACAAAGTGGAGGCGGGAGAGGTTTTTCTTCGGGTACTGCGGTATTCCGTGTCATCTTTCTTTCCAGCACCCCCTGTGAGTGGGGACGCAGAAGAAAAATCCTTCCACATATCCACTGATTGTTGTAAGAGGCGACTAAAAGGGGTGACCAAGGGAAGATTGTGTTACAACCATGAAACTACTTGTGATTAGTACCATTACGCGGGGAACACCATGGGTCGCCTTTACTTGCGAGTAGTGCCACTATGTTAGGTACAGAACAGGTTTGTGATTAATAGCAGCAGCAGAGAGTGGCTTCACTGTGGCTTTACACTACCTGTGATCAGTACCACTATATAGCGACACCGTGCGTCTGCGTTGCCAGTGATTAGTAGCCACTATGTGAGGAACACCACAGGAATACCGGCCCCCGTGATTAGTACACCTATGTAAGGAACACCATTGGTTTGCGTTGCCTATGAATGGCGCCATTATGTGAGAAACACCATAGGTCTCCGTTACCTGTGCGACGTACGATACTTGTGAGTAGTACCATAATGTGTGGAACACCATGAGTTTACGCTACTTTTCATTAGTACCGCAACATGACAAATACCATGGTTCTACTTTACTAGCGCCAACGGCCGTAGCCGTGTTGAAACACCGGATCCCGTGAGATCTCCGAAGTTAGGCAACATTGGGCGTGGTCAGGAGTTGGATGGGTGGCCGGATGCAAGCTCGCAGTTCCGCGCACATAACCGCACAGCCAACTCGCCCTGTTTATACGATTATTGTACTACTAATAATTATGTTACACTACTCGCAAGCATATTTTCATTATCATTTAATTTTTGTTCCTATCTTCATGATTTTCATTTTTTCTTACTTTGGAAATTATCTTCTTCCCCCATCATGTAACTATTTCCATTATACCTATACGGGATTACTCTCTTGTCAAGTAGAACCACAGACTTCGTGACAGCGAGTTCTTCACGTTTATACATTTCGTTTTATTAAACAGAATGGAACATTCTTTCGTTTGTTAAGCGTTTTCTGTAACTCAACCTACTTGTTCAAAATCGAGATAAACTCTGGAAGAAAGAGATATTCAATATAAACCACTAAACATATTTATAATTTATTTTTGTGTCTGCGTCACTCAAAATAATGCTATACAACTAGTAGTCTCAGTTCATTACAACCCGCAATAGTTAGTGCATTCAAAAACTTCTCATATTTTATTTGGAAGTGCGATTTTTCACCTGTAGTCTTTCTAGGCCAGTCAATATTTGACAGTTTGCATCACTCTATAAAATAATTCATGAATTATAATGAAAGTTATAATGTAATATTACTGGTTAAAGGTGAACAACGCACGTGTTTCTTCTTTAGCTTTCTTTCTTACTTGAAGGTTCACATATTCAGTTATGTCAGTTTTTTTTTTAATAATTTCAGAGCCAGGAAGGGGAACGGTTTTAAAAGCTATTAGAAGGAAGAAACTTCCGAGGAGAACATGCCAGTTAACCATTAGGAAGATTATTGGTACTGTCACTATCTATCGGGAGGATTTTGCAATCAGCTGGAAAAGAGATTTCAGATTATTTCCGCGCATCAACTTCTGTCGCTTTGGGCAATATGTCAGAGAACGACATTGTAAAGCCTTGATAAATGGTCGTAACGGAAAGCTCTGACGTCAATATTTCAACACAGTACTAACTGTAGGCTTAACAACAAAGTTATTGACAAGAAATGATAATTCAAAACTTGTGCCGTCCATGACCACGTAAAGAGAAATATTGCAACGATATGTTTCCACATGTTACACAGAGAACTCCATTTGTCTGCCATTGAATTGGTGGACACAATGCTGCCACTAAACGTGAGCCAACTCATCAGACATCGTAGATAAATAAATAAAACACACACAAAGCAGCAGAGAAGAATAGCGAATACAATATTGAGGAACAATGGAAATTAATCAACTCTCCCGACTGGATCACTGGGTAACACCCTATCCAAACTGCGGGCGAGGGACTGTTTCTAATCTAAATGAATATGTTGGCCTCTAATAAGCAGTACTCATCCACGGGGGATTAAAATCGGTAGCTTTTGATATAGATTAGCTGGAAATACTGTCTTTTGTTCGACAAATTGACAATTGCTATACAGATAATAATCGTGCCAACAGTTCGATTTCTTCTCAACAATATTCCAAATTATACGCTTGGAAATAGGATTTATTATTCAAACTTCTTCCAGTCGACTACAAGAAACACTGGTTCGATACCTGACTGAATGTCTAGGTCTCCATAACTATCTCTAACCCCACAAGTTTCAAAACAACACCGAAAATTCTTAGTCTGTTGTGCGGGATGGCACACTGATAGCTTTTCGAGAGGGAAACCACGTCAAAATAGCATGGATTGGACGGTGTCGAAAATCGATGTTTGGCCACGTATGCACTTCAGATTTTGTCGAGAAACCTGTACCAGAATTATATCGTGCATATAATTACTAAAGCGGGTTCGAATTTTCTCTCTCTTATTTGATCATACAGTCTGCACGTACTGTACAGTATTCGACAATGTGCATCAACCTCTGCAAGTACGCTGAATGAGGATCGCTCATATTCCTAAGAGCCAAGAGGAACAGACACCAGACAATGAGTAACGGTACAAAAAAGTGCAGAGCGGCACAGGACTCAGACTATCATGGATTATAGTAGCCGGACTACAGAGAGGTGAATTATTTTCCCGACGACCTGTACACTGTGCCCAATGAACTGCTGCTCATCGGAGACTGTCGTTTACAGTGGTGAAGTGATCAGAAGGACTGGAGAGCAGAGGTACTGGCAGGAGCAAATATAGCCTCACCAATTACTCTGGATGCCAGTTAATGTGATGAAATCTTAGAACACGGTATTGCCCCGCGAATATGACTGAATGGGATAGATATGGTTGTGCACGTGTTTTCATCCGGGAAGACGTTATGTTTGATGGACGTACAGAGCATCAGATATTGGAATGCCATACTGTAATGGTCGAAGACTACTTCAATAAAATAATTCTTTCTCATGTTCATCTATTCGGAGATGCTGTTCGATCCGAGATTTTGTTCATGATCGATAATCCTAGGCCTCACTGTACTGCAGCTGTTGAGGGGCAGCTGGAGTGCGGAGATATTATCTGTCTGGATTGACATGTCCTTTCTCCCGATTTAAATTCCATAAAACATGTGTGAGAAGATGGCAGTGAAAAGTAAAGGGTTATATTATTACAAGAATTCCTTAGCAACCTTGTCTGAAGCATGGGTAGACGATAGAATGCATTCATGCATGGTTAACCGGAGATGTACAGTATGGAAGAAGCACTACATGACACTGTGTATAATCAAACCTTCGGTCACAGGAGGAAAACTGGACGGAAGAAAATTTTGTATATCTAAAAGTATTAGTCATCGGTTTCATAAAGTAATTAGCCTTCAAATCCGGGGAAATGAAAGTTGTGCTTGGCATCAGATATTCTGGTACTCTCGGAGTCTGAAGAGAGCAAGAGTTGAAAACGGGTTGTAAGCAGGAAAGAGAAAGGCTGCGCAGTGTAATTGATTACGGAATTGTATCCTGACACAGTTGTTGGACATTTGAGTGTGTTCAAATTCGAGACATTCTTGTCATGATATTTACTGCCATATTAAAGAACAACTTCCTAATGCAAAATTCCACGTAAAGCATCAATTAACGACCTATGACAGTTTGATATTGTGAAAGAGTGAAGCATGACACACGTAACTGGAATGTGGTTCTAGAACTAGCCATCAGCTGTGAGCTGCTAAGGAATAATGAGATTAAGTGAATCACGAGTGAAATGTAGTTCAGAAGAAATGGGAATGGAAGTCTTTGAAATGTGTGGCTGCGTAAAAATTTTGAGTGTGAGGTGTGCATACAGGCTGGTCGGAAACAACGTGAAACGGATGTATGATCGTTAGAGGTTTGGTCACACTGATAAATAATTTTTAAAAAGTAAATCGATATCTCGCACCGTCGACATTTTATCATCTGCTGAAGTTAGCCAATCAGAATGCTTCGCAGGTGAATTCAAATGGGCTTTGCGAGGCGGTATTGCTAAATCGGCGAGTGGCTTAAGACCGACTTGAGAGCCATGCCGAGAACACGCCGTGGGCTTCAGCTGGTGTTGCCATAGCTATGACGCGATTTTGTTCGCTCGGAGGTTCGTACTGAAATTCCTCCCCTGGTGAAGTTATTTTCTTCAATTGGCGCGCTCATATATCTGGTCCACGCTGTTTCTGGCCATCCTTTATAGGATCACAAATGAAGAGAGTACTGAATAATGTTGATGAGAGGAGAACAATTCGGCGAAATCCATCAGAAGGAGAGAAAGGTTAATAAGGGACGTCTTGAGTCACTCAGGACTTTGCGAGTAGCTGGTGAGGTAAGCAGGTGTATGTGTGTGTTTGAGGTACAAATAATCAAGAGGAAGGCAATATTTATTTATGATAACCAGATTCGCGTCGATGAAGGAGTACGTAGAATGGAAGGGCTGCATACATACTGCATCATCTGATTCATGGACTGATGTGGCAAAGAAAGTGTAACAAATTGCCGAAAAGTTCGTCAGGAATCGCACATCCTTAGGTTATTTCCCACCTCATTGTATTTATGGAAGTTAATGAAAGTTTGTCGTTTTTAAATGTTACTATGTTTTCCGAGGGGCAGAAGATAAACTTATCGATACATTTTACGTGATAATTACGTCTGGATCTCGACCATAATGAATTTATCACTCTCTGTTCTAATAAGTAAGAAATGCAGGTTATGCTTCTCTACAAATGTATACATACCACTCCCGTAACAAATTAAATATCTTAATTTTTTCACAAAGAAGGAAAGGAGGAATTCCCTTAAGAATGGAGTTATGAAAGGAATCAAATTAATGAATAATGCATGAACAATTTTCGTTCAGAGATTAAGGAACAAGGAAGGAGAACTGAATTAATTAGATCAAGAGGCAAGATAGAGAGATAAAAAAGGAGAGACAATAGTGGAGGCAAATATCAAAGAAGAAAGCAGCAAAAGAGGGTAAAGTAATGATGTTATGATAATAATTTAGTATCCCGTGGTGTGCCTTTATTTTGATTGAGTGGAGTACAGTACACAACTAACCTGAAATTAACATAGAAAGCTCCGTGTTAATGTTCTGTAATTCCACAGGATATAAATGATGTTTTCTTCGCACTTAGAACGAAATTAGTGTTGGAAGTCGCAATAATTTTATGAAGGTTCTCCAGTCACTTAATGACCGTGCTCTTATTTTAATATCGAAGCTACTTAAAATTGCAAATTAAATAATGAATGTCCGTCATTGTGTGGTTAATACTGTAGGATAAGATGGATGGAAACTGAGGCATGAACGACGTAAGCTCAAGCATTATCCCCTACTTCCAGCGGTGTAAATCATTAGATGTCATTCTAGACAGCAGGCTATTTTAATCGATATATCACTTTCCTAATTTTATAATATTGTCATCACTACCCACATCTATGATACCATCTTTGTACATACATACATACATACATACATACATACATACATACATACATACATACATACATACCATTATTATACACTGTTATGCCTTTCAATCTTCAATCCACAATCCTCTGTTAATGAACTAGGCTCCTCCACAATCTATTCGCAAGTAATCCTCAGTTCTCTTCTACATTTCTTTCCTGAAATCATAATTCATACGCACGACATCATCAGGTGAGTTAATTTCTAGCTTGGCCTCTAACTCATCATTGTTAGTATCCTCCTGTTATTGTTCCTACCTGTTTATATCAGCAATAATTATCGCTACGTTCATGCCTGATATTATTGCTGCAGACAAATAACTGGGGCTGCGTTCTACTGAAAGCAAATTGATTTATAAGTTGGTAATTTGGGAAATTCACCTTAAGACTATCCATTTTCCATTTTTCATGTTGTTTAATGCCGTGGACAATTTAGTGCATTGAAAAATAACTATTAGCAAAAGAAAAAATTCCAGAAATAAAACTGCACTATTTTAGTGATCATATGGTACCTCTGATATCATCAAGTGCCAAGCGCAATTTAAGTCCCATTTTTTATATAGATTACAGTGATGTGATGATCATACTCATCCTTCTCTGTAATTATCCCTAGGTTTAAAGTCACCCTAAATGCGGATACAACAGCGTTATGTGCCTGTAATTCTGGATATTTTTTCTTGATATGCTGCAAGCCACAGTTGACTCCCGGTTTCACCATCCTATACTATCCTCTTCCCTAAGGCATAGTGTGTTTTGTTTTAGGAGATGTCGAAGTACCGGAAGATTTCTGTTCTTTTACGTTTCAGTAAATCCTGGCATGACTTTCTCGATTTAGTAACTCTTAAATATCAACCGTCTATGATGAGATTCGGTCCCACAGCCATGAGTACAGCAGGCCTGTGCGTTACTAACTTGGTGGACTTAAGATCATGAGCCGAATATACGAGCAATATACTGGAGATAAAAAACTTTATTCACGTAAAATAAAGCTTTCTGAATTCAGTGTTTGTATCCTCAGTATGTTCCATCCTGTGTAATTAACATAAAGGTTGTCAGCTTCTTTGGCTAAGTGGTACTGCACTACCTATTGTTCCGAGGGTCCCGAATAAGATTCCCGTGCGGTCTGTGGGATTTTAATCGCGAATGGTTAATTCGAATTGCTCGGTGATGGGTAATTTTACTTTCTCTACACTTCTGCAACTCTCACACGAGATATAACACGTTCCTTCCCTACAACTACACGCAATACCTCAGATACCGGACACCACGCACCCTCCTGTACGTGTCTGCCTAGGAAGGGCCGTAATCAGTCTACAATGACCACATGATTTTTAAATTATAACATGAAGGTTATAAGGCTATAAGGCCTGATCGTTCCGTGTTAGAACGGAAAGTTCTTTCCAACGAATTTGAAAGTTGGAGTCGGCACTATTTTCAAAATTTTCTTTCAGTGGGTGCCAATTGTTAAGGATAATTCGCATCTATGTATGAACACAGCATTAAAAACAAAGTAAATTAAGAACAAAGTAAACTTCTGACACACAGGACCCATTAGAAAATTACAGAACTCTATGTGATGCCATTTACAATAGGGTGTTCAATTTAGTTGAAGGTAGCACATCTCCCTCATCAAAGCTCAGTGGGACCATCAACATTACAGTCACGGATCTGGAACGAGACTCAGGTGGAACACACCTGCATAGAATACCAATTACTGTTAACTGAATGTGTTTGCAGTAAATTAACATCCCTCGATGTTAATGTTTGAGAGTGACTCTTCAACGTCTGGCAATCAAGCTGATAGAGAGATCTCTCTATCACTAATACGGCATTATGACAGATTACAGAATGCCACTGCTAATTAAAAGATATTGTGTAAACGTAAATGTACCTACCGTATTCAAAAACGTTGATATCATTTTTTGATACCTAGTTTGGAGGCGAATTAACTCGTATTAGGGCAGCTTGTTCTCTGCTTGCAGTATTTCTGTAAGAGAAATGAGCATATAAATATGCTGTAGAAATAGGGTCAACGTAATATTAATGAATAACTTACGATAATAATAATAATAATAATAATAATAATAATTTTATCTGCATTACGACTCGCGAAATAAATGTCGGTATTCAGAGGCGCCCATGTGTAGTAAATTTTGTGCCGCAACTTTTCTACGTGTCAGTAAATCTATTGGCACGAGGCTGGCGTATACGAACACTTTAAAATACAACAGGACCCACCAGTTTGGCCAATTCTACCGTCTGAGCCATTCATCTAGGGATGTTCAATTAGACTATGCGATGTCCAGAATTAACACCCATATTTAATTTTGAAAATATGTACATATTTTCAAAATATGTAGACTCTTGCATATCTTCTATAGTTTCCAAATGAAACTTAAATATAATACTTATGAAGGAAGGTTTACAAAATTCACGCACCAAGGATGGAAATTTCAAAATATTGTCTTAAAAATATAACCAGGTAAATGCTGTAGTATATCAGATTTACGCATTTAAGAGGACATACAAGGGAGTTTAGTGCCAAATAAAGTTACCAAGCTCCCCGTTGTCCTAGAGGAGATACAGTGAGACGTCGTGTAGGGATCAATATAATCTCTTATTGCTAATTAAGGCTTTTAATTACCAATATGTATTTTAATGTCCGCAGACGAGGTTTTGAGGAAACCGAGTTTAAAATGTTGAAGAAATATGCTAAAGGACATTATTAAATACACAATATTTTTCTATCCGCCTCCATGGATAAACGGTTAGCGTGATGGACTTTGGTTCAAGGGGTCCCGTGTTCGATTCGTGGACCAGTCGGGGACTTTAATCACGACTGATTAGGTTTCGGGACAGGGTGATAGTGTTTGTTCCAACACTCTTCTCTTCATGTTCAGCCAACATCACACACTAACAACCACTGCATAAACACACACCCCTCCATTTATAAGGTTGGCGTCAGAAAGGGCATCCGGTCGTAAAACAAGGTCAAATTAACATATGCAACCCAGTTCGCATCCGTGACCCCACAAGTGTGATAAAAGCGGTAGAAAACGAAGACACCATATTTTTCTATTTGTCTTACGTCTCAAAGACTCAGACAGGTTTTACAGCGACGGTGGGATGGGATAGAGCTAGTCTGCAAAAGAAATAAGCGTGGCCTTATTTAAGGTACAGCCCCGAAAATTAGCCTGGTGTAAAAATGGGCAACCTCAGAAATTCCTTTTCAGGGCTGCCGATAGTGGGGTTCGAATAAACCATCTCCCGAATTGCAAAATAACAGCTACAGCACCCCAACCCGCTTAGTGATCAGCTGATCACTATTTGGGGATCTATTCTTGTACAGCGAATATATTTCCTCATAACCTTACTTAGTTATCCATATCAATCCCAATTATATACCGTATGTTCTTACAAGAACTCGATCCGTCTTTCTGAACATAACTCGCTTTACCTTTCAAACACAGAGATTTACCAAATAAGCATCATCTTGAACTCAAAGCGATATTTGTGATGTAGGCCTACAGTGTCATAAAACAGATTGCAAATTATCTTTTGTTCTTACCTACTAAACACTGTCATATTGGTAGTAGGATATGGTGAGATAGGGTCAGACTAACAGATCCCACCGCCGCCGCCGCCATCACCACCACCACCACCACCACCACCACCACCACCACCACCACCACCACCACCACCACCACAACTGTCGAGTTCATGATCAATACTTTAATTGCAAACTTTTACTTGTGAGTTTACGAAACTTATGATGTGACAAAATAGAAATCTTTACTGGAACGTGAAGGGGATAAAATCATTCATAGAATACAATCCTGCCGATTTCCTTTAACAAGATCTGGAGTATTGTTCAAGGTAGTAAAAGGACGCTGGGAATCACGGAGAGGAGGTATCAAAGTGGGAGTTTTCTAACATCTTGTGGTTCATACTCCCATAAATTATTCTCAAATCATGTCGATAAAATAAAATCATTCGCCCCTATGAACAATTTCCACATCACTAACCCTTGACTGACTTTGCATCTCTTTTTAACAGCTTAAAAAATCAGTTCCCTTGTAAGCTTATAGAGGATTGTTCCCTAAGTACTAGAGACACATACATTTATTTGGCAAAGTAGCGCAATTGATTTGGTAATTCTCTGCGGTGACATGTTGACGGATTTCAATACTTCTACAGTCAACTAGCAATTACATGTGTAACAAACACTCTTCTACTACTAATTTCTCTGCAGTTTCCTTCACAACCTAGCGGGGTCGCAAGTGTGATCTGTCTCTCACACATGTGACTTCAGCCCAGTTTAACGTCTAGATGCCCTTGCTTATGCCAATCCTATGTAGAGGGATGCTCTGTGATAGAAGTGTGATGTACATAGATAACAAGGAGTGTATAAAAGAGTAACATTAACACCCAGCTCCGAGCCAAAGGAAATAAGCTGACGCGGCTGAAATTCCCAGCTTGGCTCGGAATCGAACCTTAGACCCCATAGGGCTTTAAATGACAACTGTCAATTCTGGTGTACGGTGCTGTAACCTTGAATACAAGAGCCGGGCTTAACCAACAGTTCCACTGCCAGTCCCCTATAGTCCATGTTCTGGATACAAAGTAGTGTGTGGGGACATGTGAGAGTTCTGGAATTAAACGCCGCGTCACTGTGGTTCAGATTCCACGTGAAACTGGAGGTCCCGCGGATATGATTACGATATAAACTGTCACGTAAAACTACAAGCTTCTCTTTGCAGTACGCACGGGTATGAAACAGTATTTCACATTAAAATAATTAGTACATTTGTGTGATAGCGGTACACCAAGGGGCTGCCTGACCGAGGTGGTAAAGGAAGGACCTGGGTTCGAATCCTCGTCAGGAAGTCATACAATTTAAGAAACGAGATTTCCACTTCCGGAGGTGCACATGGCCCTGAGGTTCACTCATCCTACACCAAAAATGAGCACCAGGTTAATTCCTGGGGGCAAAGGCGGCCGGACGTAGAACTAACCACTTTACCCCATCAAGTGCCGAGGTTAAGGATAGTGGAAGCCTTTACTTTCCACCCCTCCAAGGGCCTTCATGGCCTGTAAGGAGATGACTTTGCTTTGCTTTGCTTTAGCGGTACACTAAATATTTAGTGTGTTATATACTATGTTGAGGTGTGGGGAAAGCTCGCTTGTTCCCTTCCCGACTACCTCTAGCACCTTATTCCATCGAGCACATACGAGCTACCTGTAGAACGATGTAGATGTAATTAAATTGCACTCTCTTATTGTTAATAACGAGAACAATACCCACTGATCTGGCAGATCCCCAAGTCACGAGCTCAATTGTTGAGCACAACAGGTGTTCCTACGCTATTACATCCAATTACTATACGCAGCCCGCAGCTGCAAGAAATCTCCGACACACTTTTAATCGTTCATATTTAAAGATTTTAAAATAATCTCCCTCTCACAATCATAAACTAAACTTCACAGTGGATTTTCAAGAACTGATTTTTGCTTAAACAGTCACTGAGTTACGTTAAATATTCACAACATCACACATTTCAATATCAGTTTTCTCCTAGTGGTTTCACGTCGCACTAAAACATCGAAGGTTTTCAGTGACGATTGGATGGAATAGGGCTAGGTCTGAGAAAGTAGTAGCCGTGGCCTTTTTATTCATTCATTCATTCATTCATTCATTCATTCATTCATTCATTCATTCATTTATTGATCTGTAGCTTTAAGTGCCGGGAGTGTCCGAGGAAATGTTCGGCTAGCGTGGTACAGCCCTTGTGATGCAACCTTCCAACGAGAATAGGTGGCATGTGCCGTGTAACCGCGTGTGTTTGTAGTGGAGGATAGTGTTGTGTGTAGTATGAGAGTTACAAGGAATGTTTGGGACAATACGAACACCCAGTCCCCGAGAGAGGAGAAATAACCATTTAGCCGATAAAGTTGAAACCTCCGATCCGGCCAGGAATCGAACCCGAAGTCCTCTGAACTAAAGGAGACTACGTTGACCATTCAGCCAAGAAGCCAGACGTGGACTTAATTAAAGTAGAGACTCAGCAGTCTTCTTATTCCTACCCCACTCTTCTCTTACCCCAGTGTGTTCGCGGGTGTGAACTGTGTGGAACATATCTGTTTAACCCTGTTTTACGGCCAGATGCCTTTTCCGGTACCAACCCTATGTGAAGGGTTGTAATTGCCATTTAATATTTCTGTTAAGGTTGATAGTGTGGTGTATTCTGTGCGTATGAAGGGGAGTGTATTGGGACAAACAGAAATACCCAGTCCCCAAGTCAGGACAATTAACAAGTTGTGGATGAAATCCTGGAACCCGTCGTGGACCGAACCCCATACCCCGATGAATGGAAGACCTCGACGCCGAGCATTCAACGAAGGGGACGCTGCCAAAGCATTTTCCCGATCAGAAAATGGAAAACCACTGGAAAACATCCTCACGGCTGCCGATGGTAGGATTCGTTCTTACCATCTAGCAAAGTGAAGTTCACAGCTAAGCGACCCAAAACGTATCGACAATTTTCTCGATGTTTCTGAGTCAATATACGGTTTCAATTGCCTCCAAGCGTCAAACTGTATTAGTAAATAACTCGATCGCTCCTAGGACGGGTCTCGGGTATTAACGCACATTGAACGAACTCTTTCATGTTAAAAAAACGAACTTCAGAATTTTCTCAATTTTTTCGGTGTGCAATTTATCATATTTTTAAGTGTAGATGAGGGAAAGGTATGTCAGCCATATTTATGACGTCACAGACCATGATTGAGATAGCCCCTTTAGAAAGAATGGCAGCCATATTATTTTATTACGTCATATTTTAATCGCAAAACGTCTAAATGAAGTACTGGACATAAACAGTCTAAATACGATTTACAGGAATTAATGGCAAATATAAACGCCAGAACTAATGCTATGTCATAGCACCAGAAGGACATGCAAATACTGTATACTATGCACACATGTCCAGAATATTCCCAATTCTTATCAATGTGAAACTATTCCTGTCCTACTTGATAGGTTTATGATACTTTCCCCTAAGTTCTTTTACTTGCCGGTAAAATAACTAACAAATATCTGGCGTATTTCAGCAACTTCGAATACCACCAGTGTCGGGACTAAGGTTGATATTATTATTAGTCTATTATTATTAATATGATTTAGTATTAATATTGTCATCATCATCATCTAATGAGTAATAGGTTTATTATGTTATGTTATGTTATGTTGTTCGTTAACCGCTGACCTGGACTTCAGCCTCATTGGCGCACAGAGGATGAGATTTCTCCTTACATTTGAGAAAACGCTAATTCCTGTTATGAACGAGTGTTTTTTAGTTCATTGTATGCTGACGACCAAGTGATACTTTAACAGATTAACACTGTTTACAGTCAAGGAGGGAGATTTCCGTGTCGTACGAATTAGTAGTTAATACTCCCCGTACTTGAACGCGCCGCAGTCCAGATACAGTGGTGAGACGGTGAGACGCGAAAGAGAAAGAGAGAGAGAGAAATGGAATTGTAACAAATCAGTTGGCAATCTGTCCACACAGAACTCCACTTGTGGCATCTCCGTCTGCTCGGTGCTTCGACAGTCCTGCTGTACAGAAGACATCGTCAGTAGAAACGTCAAAGGGATCGAAAGAACCGCACTAATTTACAAAACATATCTTCCGATAGTAATGAATACCGACTCTAGAATAGCGAACTGCGTCACTTGCTGTGGAGTCCCGGATAGAGATGGAACCTAATCCCATCGCCGTCTATTTGTGACGTATCGTGATCGCTGAGCGACATCGTCACCCACTACTTACAACGGAAGCCACAGTTCAGATCCCGACCAACGCATGAAGGATTTATTAAATGTAATATCGCGCCTTTGTGGTGTATATCCCACCGAAATCTGGAGGCTCCGATACTACGTTCATGGCATCAAGAGTCATGTAAAACTACAATCCTAGATTGCTGTTTGAAAATTAATATGTAAAATGATATCCTGTGGATTCCCATTCCAAAAAAATGTTCAGAAGGTACATTTCTCCCATCCATGACCTGTTTCTTCCCAATTTTAGCATATATCGAAGATTGCGGCCAAGATCCGTGGATTCTTTAAGACGAGAAATTCCATGTCACGGCATGTAGAGCCTGGACGTTTGAAGCTTCAACCACCGGCTTTTAATTAACAGCCTGTTCACACCAAGCCTGTGCTCCACACCAGCACTCACTTGTCACGTTCATTCTTAAATGGATCGCTTATTTGAGGTATTCGTATGTTATTCGTGCCGGCCCCGCAGTGTAGGGGTATCAAGCCTGCCTCTTACCCGAAGACCCCGGGTTCGATTCCCGGCCAGGTGAGGGATTTATGCCTGAATCTGAGGGCTGGTTCACGGTCCATTCATCCTAGGTGATTACAATTGAGAACCTATCAGACGATGAGAAGGTGACCCCGGTCTAGAGAGCCAAGAATAAGGGCCGACAGGATTCTTTGCTTTGCCAGTGGCTTTACGTCACACCGACACAGATAGGTCTTATGGCGACGAAGGGATAGGAAAGGCCTAGAAGTTGTAAGGAAACGGCCGTGGCCTTAATTAAGGTCCAGCCCCAGCATTTGCTTGGTGTGAAAATGGGAAACCACGGAAAACCATCTTCAGGGCTGCCGACAGTGGGATTCGAACCCACTATCTCCCGGATGCAAGCTCACAGCCGCGCTCCTCTAACCGTCCGAGAGGATTCGCCGTACAGACCACACGACAGCTCATAATCTGCAGGCCCTCGGGCTGAGCGGCGGTCGCTTGTTAGTCCATGGCCCTTCGGAGTTGTTACACCATGGAATTTGGTGTAGTATGTTGTTTGCCCTTTCGAATATTTGTGTTGGTTCCTGGTATAGCTAAAATTTTGTATTCACGTTCTGCGGTTTACTTGTACCATGTTCTCAAGGCTTCCACATTTTGGTTCACAAATTTACAAAACCACCTTTCACTGTAAGCACATGGAGACGCATAACAAAGAGGCATTACATCCGTTCCGCATGCAAAAGACACCTCATTAGTTTAATACTTATTGACCGAGCTCGATAGCTGCAGTCGCTTAAGTGCGGCCAGTATCCAGTTTTCGGGAGATAGTAGGTTCGAACCCCACGGTCGGCAGCCCTGAAAATGGTTTTCCGTGGTTTCCCATTTTCACACCAGGCAAATGCTGGGGCTGTACCTTAATTAAGGCCACGGCCGCTTCCTTCCCACTCCTAGCCCTTTCCTGTCCCATCGTCGCCGTAAGACCTATCTGTGTCGGTGCGACGTAAAACAACTAGCAAAAAAAATACTTATTGATAGACACCGAAGGTCCTAGTTTTCCGCTAGAGCGGCGTCTATTTTGGCTTACCTTTCATGTTAGAGGTTATCGCTATAAACGACGTGACTTTGGTCATTTAAGTACACAAGGGCGACCTATTAGTGGGTACAAAATGTCATATTTGATGCGCGGTTACGCATATCCACAGCCTTGAAAATACAGTATTATTGTTAACTGCGACAGGATAATGGTTTGCTTGAAATGAATTCACGCTCAGAAATGTTCTTAATCTTATGATGTCCCATATGCTGAAAGTCAGAAGATCAACATATAGGCCTATAGTAAATATACCTGTGGCAATCACGTCCCAGAATTATGAATTGTGTATTGCATATTACTAAATTGGTAATAATTTTCTTTTGGTAGTCCACTAAGCTGCCCTTGTTGGCGAGCCCTAGTGTTTGCAAGGCATTATGCCTTCTGGTACGGGCCAGAACAAATTTGTTACTTTCATTGACCTGCCTCAGTCTCATCTTTGGTTTTGACAATATGAAAGTGGCCGAGATGTGAGAGATGTTTGTAATGCCATTCTTTATGCAGCCAGCCTCTTTTCTGAATAGTGTGAAATTCTCGCTCGTAGGGTCAGATGGTGGGCGCATTATTCCTTTTACGCCTTTTCAATGAATATTACGCCATCCGTAACAGCCGATGGCGGAACTGTTGATGTCCTACCTGTTATCGGGCTGAGTACTAACCATACAGTCCTCTAGGAGCTACTGACATTGTTTCTTCATCAGCCTAGTGCAAAACGTACGATAACCTGGTCGATTGTGGTGCGTCTGACAGTGAATATGCTTGTGATATATTATGATGATGATGATGGTGATGATTATGCTTGTTGTTTAAAGGGGCGTAACCTCTAAGTCATCGGCTCCTAATGTTACGAAATGAAAAGAAATTTAATGACAATTTAAAAGTCCCAAATCATCCACTGATCAGAATTAAAAACGTGTGAAATTGCCAAGGAACTAGAATTCATTTCCTCCCCTTCATATTACAGCGGCATTTTGCCTCATGGGTATGTGACAAATTAGGATATTCGAACATTCGTCAGATACGCGAATGGAGCCTGGGATTATAAATCTGCTATTGTAACCACTTTCTCATTATTTGTATTGTTCTCATATACTGCCGCCGTCACGCAGCTATTCAGGGACCTTCTTCCTCCAGAAATACAGATAACTTATAGAATGGATGGGAAACTGTTTAATTTGAGCCGGCTAAAAGCGAAGACTCTTACACTCTCCGTAACATTAGTCGAGTTACAGTATGCTGATGATAATGAAGTTGTAGATCAGTCTGAAAAATAACTAATGTTCACCTTGAGTACCTTTTCCGCTGCATACAAAGGAAGATTGGTCTCAAACTGAATACCAGTAAGACACAGATTCTCTACCAATCAGCTCATAGTAAAGGATATAGAAGACAGACTAATGACTCTATCGACGGAGTCAGCCTTCGAGCAGCATCCTCTAATCAGGCGCAAATATACACTGACTGACAGAGCAAATGCAACACCAAGAAGGAGTGGTCAGAACTTTATGCCAATTGCAGGGTAGACTGACGTCACTGAGGTATGCTCATGATGTGAAATGCGCCGCTGTGCTGCGCACGTAGCGAACGATAAATGGGACACGGCGTTGGCGAATGGCCCACTTCGTACCGTGATTTCTCAGCCGACAGTCATTGTAGAACGTGTTGTCGTGTGCCACAGGACACGTGTATAGCTAAGAATGCCAGGCCGCCGTCAACGGAGGCATTTCCAGCAGACAGACGACTTTACGAGGGGTATGGTGATCGGGCTGAGAAGGGCAGGTTGGTCGCTTCGTCAAATCGCAGCCGATACCCATAGGGATGTGTCCACGGTGCAGCGCCTGTGGCGAAGATGGTTGGCGCAGGGACATGTGGCACGTGCGAGGGGTCCAGGCGCAGCCCGAGTGACGTCAGCACGCGAGGATCGGCGCATCCGCCGCCAAGCGGTGGCAGCCCCGCACGCCACGTCAACCGCCATTCTTCAGCATGTGCAAGACACCCTGGCTGTTCCAATATCGACCAGAACAATTTCCCGTCGATTGGTTGAAGGAGGCCTGCACTCCCGGCGTCCGCTCAGAAGACTACCATTGACTCCACAGCATAGACGTGCACGCCTGGCATGGTGCCGGGCTAGAGCGACTTGGATGAGGGAATGGCGGAACGTCGTGTTCTCCGATGAGTCACGCTTCTGTTCTGTCAGTGATAGTCACCGCAGACGAGTGTGGCGTCGGCGTGGAGAAAGGTCAAATCCGGCAGTAACTGTGGAGCGCCCTACCGCTAGACAACGCGGCATCATGGTTTGGGGCGCTATTGCGTATGATTCCACGTCACCTCTAGTGCGTATTCAAGGCACGTTAAATGCCCACCGCTACGTGCAGCATGTGCTGCGGCCGGTGGCACTCCCGTACCTTCAGGGGCTACCCAATGCTATTTCAGCAGGATAATGCCCGCCCACACACTGCTCGCATCTCCCAACAGGCTCTACGAGGTGTACAGATGCTTCCGTGGCCAGCGTACTCTCCGGATCTCTCACCAATCGAACACGTGTGGGATCTCATTGGACGCCGTTTGCAAACTCTACCCCAGCCTCGTACGGACGACCAACTGTGGCAAATGGTTGACAGAGAATGGAGAACCATCCCTCAGGACACCATCCGCACTCTTATTGACTCTGTACCTCGACGTGTTTCTGCGTGCATCGCCGCTCGCGGTGGTCCTACATCCTACTAAGTCGATGCCGTGCGCATTGTGTAACCTGCATATCGGTTTGAAATAAACATCAATTATTCGTCCGTGCCGTCTCTGTTTTTTCCCCAACTTTCATCCCTTTCGAACCACTCCTCCTTGGTGTTGCATTTGCTTTGTCAGTCAGTGTAGATTCTGAAATCCAAGTTAGAATCAACCGTGCTGGAGCATCCTTTGACAAACTGAGATCTCGAGTATTTGCAAATCATGATGTCAATGTTGCAATACATATACAATGCAGTTCTAGTTTCCAGCTTACTACTCGTATATGACTCTGAATCCTGGACATGCTACAGATAAAAACCAAACCCCATGGCACTTAACGCCCTTGAAAGGCCTTGGACTGCCCAGCTACCGCTGCTCAGCCCGAAGGCCTGAAGATTACGAGGAGCCTGTGGTCAGCACGACGCATCCTCTCGGCCGTTGTTCTGGGCTTTCGAGGCCACATGCCACGGAAGTCATATTAGAAAGCCGGAACAATATCATCAGCAATGTTTAACCAGAATTCTGCATATAATCTGGCTCAAATGTCAGTGTCCTTGCATAGACCACCAGTATAGAAGCCACGATTTTGAGGCGCCATCTACAATGGACGGGGCATCTGATGCTCAAGCCCTAAAATCGTATTCTCAAGCAAGTGTTAGTCTGAGTTAACAAAGAAAAAAAATTGGGAGGTCAGAGGAAGCGATTTAAGGATGTAATTAAGGCCAACATGAAGATGTATCAATTTGATGTTAAAGACTGGGAGAAGTCAGCCCTCAGCCGTTCATCTGGGTGATCATTAGTTCGTCGGGATACACTACTTTTTGAAGAAAACCGTACGTGAATAGCGAACGATGGGAGGCAACGTAGAAAAGTAAAAGAGCGAAATAGCAAAAAAGTGGCTGCTCTACTTGGGACTGTTTTCTTCTTCTTCTTCTTCTATCGCTTTACCGAAATCTGTGGGGTCGTGGGTGCGAACTGTGTCGCACATGTGGATTAGTCCGTTTTACGGGCGGTTGCCCTTCCTGGCGCCGACCCTATATGGAGGGATGTTAACTGGGACTGTCATGACTGTGTCAAATTGTGTGCCTCCCATACTGGGCTGTACAGTCACGGCATTTTTTGCTTAGCGTTTGGCTTTTAGAGCCCGGAGTGTCCGAGTTCAGAGTTAAGGTTTTCCTATTTGACTCCCACAGGTGACTTGCACTTCTGGGTTGAGGCAGTACAAGTCAAGACCATCCTCTCCCTACACTAATTAGAAGGAAAATGAACAGTTGGAGCACTTCAAAGACTGAAGATATCGGCGAAAGAAGCGGATGGGCTATGAAATGCATGAAAATGGAAGACCCTCTGGTTTTCAAAATCTAATGCCGACGGGATCAAAAGACAACATGAGTTGACCAAACAAGGTCGAATAGGAATGATTAAAATAAGAATACTAGCACAACTGGGAGCCGTCAGCCCTTAACCGTTCATCTGGGGTATCATTAGTTCATCGCGGCGTACTACTTTTTGAAGAAAACCGTAGGTGAATAGCGAACGATAAGAGGCAACGTAGAAAAGGAAAAGAGCGAAATAGCAGAAAAGTGGAAAAAATTACAGGCTCAGCCAGGGGACTCGTAATCGTCAACCCACTCCCTAGCCTGATATACCGAATGGTCCCTTAGGCAGGCGTGCGCATATTTACGGACTACGGTCCCTTTCGGATCCTCTGACTGTGACAAACTTTAAAATTGACGGAACATACAAAAAATGTATGTCGAAAGGTGCTTGCTTGCTTCGCTTCATTCATTGGAAAGAAACAAAACCTTAAAACTGGTAGCTTTCTATCTCTCTGGAAACGCGCAAATGTTATTCCAGTGCCCAAGAAACCTGACCTTAAACTACCTTCTGATTATCGGCCCGTCTGTTTTCTCCCGATTTTTCAAAATTTTTGGAACGACGTGTGTACGAACAAGTATTGCAATATTAAAATTACCATTGTCAGACTTTAAGTAGAGGTGCAGTACTGCAACTGCTCTCCCTCAAAGTGGCATAGGACATCAGACTCGCTACAAAACAACGTCATACTACTGTTCTAACGCTGTTGGATTTCAGTGGTGCTTTTGACACAATAGACTTACAATAATTAAGTAGGAAAATGGAATCTTACTGGTTCGACTCTTTAACACTCAAGTGTTTTATATTTTACTAGCAAGATACCCGTGCTTCGCTACGGTATTATACTGAAATTTATAATTGAATGCTTATTGTTTTAGATACATAATCCGCCGAAATTCGTGATCTGATTCGTTTTCTGCGAGAATCCGCCAAAATTCGCGATCTGACTCGTTTTGTAATAGATTACGGCAAGTTTCCTCCCATTTTAAAATCTTTCTTTCCAGCAATCGATTTCGTACTTTCCGGGCTAGGTCCAGGTATTCCACCTGGTCAGTTGGGTCCCTAAATCTTTGCCATATTTAGCTATAAGCATTTTTAATATGGATGAAATCCTTCAGGAGATCCGGCGTGGTGTCGTCTTGGGCGCCTTGGTGGTACTGAACCCGCGGCCGGACTGCATTCTTAGTCATTACCCGGCCAGGACCCGTATCCAGCGCGGTCCGCACATTTGACGACGGTCCAGAACATTATTATTATTATTACTATTATTATTATTATTCTTATTCTTATTATTATTATTATTATTATTATTATTATTATTATTATTATTATTTACATGTTCTGGACCCCACAGCAAGATGCATGGCCGCTACTTGGCGGTAAATTACGTCTGCTGCCATTGTCATTGTTGACAATGTGAAAAGCACCATTGTCGCGCATAGGCAAGTGTGCGTGATTTCTGGCGATACGAATGACATACTTCCGTGCATTATTGACCTTATTATAGAAGTGAACAATTTGACGGTCAATCTCATTCCTATCGTTTATTTCAAATGTGTTTAAATTTTTATTTATATGCCGGGAGAATCTACTGTAACCTAAGAACGTTCTCCGAAGGAAAAAATGGCTCTTGAAAACGAACCCAGGTAAGATGAAAAATGATCGGTTTATGGTCAGAATAAGTACATCGAAAATCTACAGCCTGTTTCCAGTCATTCGACAGGGTCAGGAATGGAATGAATAAAGCCTCCTCTAGCGGCGACAATAGGAATTGCGTCGGCTGCCGAAGCACTCCTCTGGGGCAATGATCGATGAATGACAAATGAAGTGAAATATTGGACAGTGTTGCTGGAATGAATGATGACAGGGAAAATCGGAGTATCTGGAGAAAAATCTGTCCCGCCTCCGTTTTGTCCAGCACGAATGTCACATGGAGTGACCGGGATTTGAACCACGGAACCCAGTTGTGAGAGGCCGGCACGCTGACGCCTGAGCAACGGAGGCTCCTTATAAGTATATTATGAACAGTAAAATCAATTGGTCTCAGCTCCTTTTACATACCACCGCCGTTAAGTTTATTTACACCCCCCCAAAAAGATATTAAAAGAAGGCGTGTATCTTTATGTTTAATGGAGATTCCAAACACCAATGTTCACGTCTATTACCTTCAGTTTTGAGATGTAAGTATCCCCATCAAAAATTTCACTTTTTTTCACTTCTTTTCACACTCTTCCTCCCCCCCACCCCAGTGAATTTTCCGGCAAAAAATACTTGTTTCTTTAATAGAAAAGGATCTTCTAAATGCCAGTTATCACGACTCTAACAGTTTTTGATTTATGTGTCCTCATGAAAGAATTCAACTGCTTTTCACTCCCGCCCCCAAGATGGTTCCGTCCCAATACGCGTTTTCCTTTGTTTTAAAGGAGATACAAATACCAATTTTCACGTCTGTAACTACTTTAGTTTTTATTAGATGTATGTATTCTCATACAATTAAGTCAATTCATTTTTCAATTCTTTCACCCCCCCCCCCCCTTTCATTGGTTTTTCCGAGAATACGTGTTTCTCTACTTTTAAAGCAGATTCCAAATATCAAATGTCACGCCTGTAACATCTTCATTTTTGAGGTATCAGTAGCCTAATTAAAATAAATCAACACCATTTTCAGTCACTTTAACCACCCCCCCTTCCACCCAAGTGGTATTTCCGAAAACTAAAAATACACGTTTCTTTATTTTTAATAGAGATAAAAAATACCATTTTCACTCTGTAACATGTTGAGTTTTTTGATATATACTGTAGAAATTCTCTTTCTAAAATTTCACACCTTTTTATTTCCCCTTAAGGGGACTTTCCAAAAACAAATCACCTATGTTTCCTTACATTTACAGGAAATTCCAAATACCCACTTTTTAAGTCTGTAACATTTTACGTTTATCAGATATTCTGTAGATATAGTCTTTCGAAAAATTCACCCCAACTTGTCACTCCTCCGCCATTAATTGGATTTTCCAAAAACAAAAAATACGCGTTTCTTTATTTTTAAAGGAGATCCTATATACATATTTTCAGTTCTGTAATATCTACGGTTTCTGAGTATGTATCCTCATTAAAGGCATTCAACCCTTTTACACCCCTCCCTTTGGGGTTTACAGAAAACAATAAAAACGTGTTCCTTTATTTTTAAAGGATATTCTAAATACCAATTTTTAAATCTGTAAACTTTTAAAGTTTTAAGATGTAGACACACTCATTTTAAAAATTCACCCCCCTTTTCACCCCCCATTATTTGGATTTTCCAAAAACGAAAAAATACCTGCTTCTTCATTTTTAAAGTAGACCCCAAATACCAATTTTCAGGTCTGTGATATCTTCAGGTTCTGAAATATAAGTAGCCTCATTAAAGGCATTCAACCCGTTTTTCATCCTTTTCCACCCTTCCCATTGGGATTTTCCAAAAACAAAAAAAATACGTGTTTCTTTATTTTTAAAGGAGATTCTCAATACCAATTTTAACATCTATAATCTTTAAAAGTTTTGAGATATTGATACACTCATTTTAAAAATTCACCCCGTTTTCAACCCCCCTCCCCCATAATTGGATTTTCCAAAAACAAAAATTACATGTTCTTTATTTTTAAAGAAGATTCCATATACTAACTCTCTGATGTGTAAAATCTTCAGGTTCTGAAATATAAGTATCCTCATTAAAGGCATTCAACCAATTTTTCAACCCTTTTCACCCTCCTATCGGGATTTTCCGAAAACAAAAAAATACGCGTTTCTTTATTTTTAATGAACATTCTAAATACCAATTTTTACATCTGTAAAGTTTAAAAGTTTTGAGATATAGATGCACTCATTTTATAAATTCACCCCCCTTTTCACCCTCCCATTAATTTGATTTTCCAAAAAGAAAAAAATACGTGTATCTTTATTCTTATAGGAGATGCCAAACACCAATTTTCAGGTCTGTAATATCTTCAGTTTCTGAGATATAAGTATACTCATTAAAGGCATCAACCCATTTTTCACCCCGCTTCAGCCCTCCTATTGGGATTTTCTGAAAACCAAAAAATACGTGTTTATTTTTAATGACGGTTCTAAATACCAATTTTTACATCTGTAAACTTTAAAAGTTTTTTGAGATATAGATGCACTCATTTTGAAAATTCACCCCCCCCTTTTCACCCTCGCATTAATTGGATTTTCCAAAAACAAAAAAATTCGTGTTTCTTTATTTTTAAAAGAGATCAAAAGTACCAATTTTCAGGTCTCTAATTACTTAAGTTTCTGAGATATAAGCACCGGTATCCTGATTAAAGGCATTCAACCCCTTTTTCACCGATTTTCACCCCTCCTATTGAGATTTTCTGAAAATAAAAAATATGTGTTTCTTTACTTTTAAGGAAGATTCTAAATACCAATTTTTACATCTGTAAACTTTTAAAGTTTTGAGATGTAGCTACACTCATTTTAAAATTTCAACCCCCTTTTCACCCCCTTAGCGAAGGAATATCCAAAAATCCTCTCTTAACGAGCACCTACATCTTAATATGTATCTGTGCCCAAAATGCCATTTCTTTATGTCCAGTAGTTTTGGCTCGGCGATGATGAATCAGTCAGTCAGTCAGTCAGTCAGTCAGTCAGTCAGTCAGTCAGTCAGTCAGTCAGTCAGTCACAAGTTATTTTATATATCTAGATTTGAATTATCGTTGGGCGCGGGTAACAACTCATGACAGCATCTCAGATTTGCTACCTAGGAAAAACGATAAAATAATTCCTTACGGTACAACAGTGAGAAACATTGCGTGACTGTGACAAACTTTCAATTGGACGGAACATATCAAAAATGTATTTGCTTCGCTTCATCAATTGAATGGAAACAAAGATTTCTTACCACCGGACACGCGACAAAGACTCCAGAATTTAATTCTTCCTGTACTCGACTACTATGACCTAGTCCTTTTTGACACGACTTGGGAACAAACGATAAACCTGCAGTGAGCATGGAATTGTTGCCTCAGATTAATCTTTAACTTCAGCTATGATGCGCAAATAAAATACTTAAAATCAACAATTTAACTGGCTAAAACCTGACAAAAGACGTAAATTTCACATACTTGGATTAATTTAAAAATTCCAACAAAGCAACTTGCCTCAGTACATTTCCTCTAAATTTCACTTTCTGTCCACCTTTCGTAACCCTAACTCTCACACTGGCGCTATTCCTCTTCACCATTCATCTACGTGTAACAGTTGTTTTTACTGTAACTGGTTCCAGACTTTGGAATTCCTCAACAATCAGTGCCAGAGTCAGTGATTCATTGACGAAATTAAGAATATCTTGCCGAGTTTACCTGTTGAAAGCTACCGATTGACGTGTGCACAGAAGAGCAGAGTTTGAGAAAGGTGAAGATCCGTGAGTGTATCTGTTATATATGTAGGCCTGGTTGGAAGTTGTGTAACATGCGTAGTAACTATGTTCGACATGACAATACCACGTCCAGTATCCATCACCCAGAAAAAAATGTCGGAATCGACGTGGCAATGACTCATCAAGCTTCCTAGAGGATTCCTTGAGCGATCTCTTCCCGGGTGTCCAACATAACGCCCCACAAATCATCATCGAACGCGGAGAGAGTGAGGCCGGTGTTTCCTTTATGTGGCGTTTCCACCTTTCCGACACATGTTGAATAGTGTTCACGTCCGAAGCTCGACAGACCCAATTGAGCAGGTCAATGGAGTTCTGCTCAGAAAACCAGCTCTGAATACGACCGCTCGTCTGAATTAGAGAGTTGTATTGGACAAACATCATTACCTAATCTAGACAGAGCTCTTCCGTAGTCGGTACCATAATATTCTAAAGAATATTCAAATATTGGTCCGATGTGAGTCGGTCTTCTATCCAATGAAGCACTCTATATCCACCGCCCAACACGACACAGATATGCGACCACTGCGTGACACTCGGCGATATGTCCTTTGCCATATCGGACTCACAGCGAAATGTAAACATGAACCGGCCCGACCTCCACCGAACTAAAATTAGACCCGTCATGGAAAAGTACGTGATCCCAGTTACTCCATCTAAGCAAATGCGTACCGATCGACCACCTGTTCATCAGAGAGAGGCGTTTTGGCGGCAGCTTATCTAAAATGGAGTCCAGCTTCTCGTAATTGTTTACGGACCGTGTATGGACATCCAGTTAAATTGGTCGTCTGCATGCGCTCCGCCGAGTTTCAGAATGGGTACTCGTAGTGTTTCAACTAACATGTTGTCTTCTTCCGTAGTAGAAACCCGCTTGAATCCAGTGTCCGGTAGACTCCCAATGTTCCGTGACACCCGGCTACTGCTGTATCCATATCTAAGCAGCCCTAGGCGATACGTCACACCGAATCGCTGCCACACGATTGCTAAAATTGTGGTGATAACCTTGCTCCATTCACGCGTGTAAATAATGTGTCATGTCGGAATGTTGTGAAGCATTTAGTATCAAAGTTAGCCCGGCCAAATTTGGAATATTTGTCACCTGACGTCATCATGGTATATTCATTCGGGAACGACTAAAAATCATTCATGGTGGGATTCACTTATGGTAGACGCGAACTTTGTACCCCACAGCTGAATCAGTGAGCTACGTAAGAGCGTGCCACGTGCTTATATCATCAAACTGCTGCGTGAAAGTACATGTTATGAGGAGGAGAGAAAACGGAGAGGGGAGAATGAAAGCAACCGACACAATAAGTGAGAACTGCGGACTTTGTCGCAAAACGCATCCAGCTCACTGTTCAAATCTGAAGAAAGCCGAAGTGGACTTCCTTAAATTTCTTATCTCTAGAGATGCGACAATTTTTTATCGATCATTTGTACATCTCAAATCCTGTACTGATGCAGAATTCAAACAAATGATTTTATTGTTAACTAATGAAAAATTCATCCAAAGTATAGCTTCCTCCCTCACTTCCTTCCTTCCTTCCTTCCTTCCTTCCTTCCTTCCTTCCTCCCTTCCTCTTTCAAATCACAACTCACACTCTTTTCTATTGCTAGTGGCTTTACGTCGCACCGACTCAGATAGGTCTTATGGCGACGATGGGAGGAAAGGCCTAGGAGTTGGAAGGAAGCGGCCGTGGCCTTAAATAAAGTACATCCCCAGCACTTGCCTGGTGTGAAAATGGGAAACGATAGAGAACCATCTTCAGGGCTGCCAACAGTGGGATTCGAACCCACGATCTCCCGGATGCAAGCTCAAAGCCGCGCGCCTCAAACCGCACGGCCAACCCGCCAGGTAACTCACATTCTATCTCCGTATTCGTAACGTTAAGAAGTTCCGTATGGACATTTTACTAAACTTGTGAAACGTAATAAGAAACCATTGTGATAAATTGTACAAATATTTCACATTTTAGTACTAAGGACACATCCACTTCCTTTGATTATACTCGCTAGTTATTGTGACAGTAGTACGGCCTCTCCCTAGTTGTAGGCAAACCTCCTAACACCTGGAAGTGGTGAAGTCACCCGGAGACAAGCAGAACTGAACTATGTCCACATAAATGAATGGGTCATTATTTAATGTCAGTACCGTTGTTTCTGGGTGCCACCTAAGGTCTTCGATTGTGTTTAACGTAGCTGAGAATTGCTTCTATATTGGTGTGGCACATACTGGACTAGAGTCTTTCCTTTGTAAGTTGCCACTATTGTCTCATTGTGTCATTTTCAACCAATCAGCCTACTGTCTGTTTATGTCATTATCAACCAATCAGCACCCAGATCGCCCCTATCACTACTGTAGGCTTGAACCGTATATATCTCTCTGGATCGGATATTGGAGTGTCTGACGTAACGTGAGGCTCTCCTCCCAGTTGACGACGACGGGGCTGGAGCATCAGTAAGGTACGCAGAACTTCGACCTAACATGTGAACTTACCTGCGTGTGGTGAAGAAGATATACCAGAGTTCTCCCCCAGCATGTAACCGTTAAGACGTGCTGCGATTACCTCAATTTTAACGTAGGGTTTCCCTTATTTTCTGTTAGGTCATATCATGTAGGATTTTCTGGTCTATCTGCGGACATGGCGTATACCCCTTATGAGGACTATGCAAATTTTAGGACGTACGAGTGTATGCCCTAATTTCCCTTGTTTACAGTACTTTGCTTTCTGGTGGCGAAGTTTACTAACTTAAAGTATCTACCTAGTCTTTTGGATTTTAAATTCTTTCTGGGCTTAGTCACCTTGTAGTATGGCTTATCCTGTGTGTCACTGGGCCTCCTCCTCCTCTACAAGTTGGTATGACAAGTCATGTCACGGGATTGCTTGAGGTGTTCAGCATCCCTTTCATTTTGTTCTCGGCCTTTTGATACCTATTGTTTTCCATGTCTCCACCGTCTAGTATGAGTTTCGGCTCCTGTATTTTTGGGATCTCTCGACCCGGAATTTGTGTGTGGCTCCACTATTGAGTAAAGGCAACGAAAGTAAAAACTGATTAACTTTTAAGAATAATTAGAGGTGTTCTAGTGTGAGTTCATAAATGTAAATTGAGGTATCTGATGTGCATTGTTGGCCCATTAGGCCGTTAAAAAGTAGAAGTGTGGTTCAGGGTGCAAGACGCTTCTCTGTCATGTAATTACTTAAAATGAATATTTGATTGCCCTCTTGGTAACTTTGATTTGGAAGATCTTGCCTATTTCTCTATTTTAAACAAAGTAAGGTTCGATATTCCTCCTTAAGGGGAACTTCGTTCGTAAAGGCTGAAGCCTTATTGTTCTCTCTCTCTTGTACGACATATTGGTCCTGTGAAGACTAAGTGTTGTATGATATAACGGGAACTACTTTTCCCCTGATGATTATGTTCTAAAGCTTTCCCTATTTTAACTACCGATACCTATTGTTATTGAGCGTTTGTATTATTATACAGAGTATTAGGGGTATACATGCAGATATTTTGTTAGTCGGTAAAGAAAAATCCGTCTCAGAACATATGCTATGTACTTTTTACCTTGTACTATTACGTTCCCCTTAAATGAGCCAAATATTTCAGAACCTAATGTGTTTTGAACGGCCGCAGTAGGAAACGCCGGTTATGTCATACTGGCCTCGTGTAGTAGAGTACAGTAGTAGAGTATAGGGGTTGTTCAGTCTGTTTATTATCGAAGCCCAACACATGTCGCTGTGTTTTCCCCTAGCCGCTGGGCAAGTAAGGGTGGTAGATGCACATGTCAGACCACTTACTGTACTCTAAAACCGGTCTACGGTACTCTGTGAAAATTACACGTAATCCATACCGACGTATCCACTCTTGTAACTTCTAATGTTGCCGCTGAGTGCTGTTTTGTACTCAAACAAACCTTTTTCTATAAATATAATTATTTTATTCGGATTTGTATGGACATATTCGTTGGCTGAAATGGAACTGCGCTTATAACACAATTCATAAACAATACCTACGGATCATTAGTTTTACAATTGTCAAGCTTCAGGAATATGTCCGGTAGAAATTCAGTCCCTTCTACGGGCTACGACAATTAAAAAATTTGTGACGCGGAATATCCGTAAGAGCGCATACATTGCGAATCGAGTATTGTGCAGTGGTGTGTGATTTATAAGACGTCAGTGGCATTACTCAGTGATCCAAACTGACAAAAAGTTAATGAGTTAATAAACAGTGGGTGCACCATTCCAGCAGTCCGGCAGTTCCTCGATCCTACCCTGACAGTGGTTTGAGCAGTTTATATTTACGTTTTTTTATTCACTATGAGTTATGACTATGACTTTATATTTTTAAGGGCCGATGACCTTAAAACAGCAATCAGCGTCATCACCATCATCATCATCATCATCATCATCATCATCATCATCATCATCACATATACAACATTCAATAAAATGCTTGTTTTTTAATTCATCACTACTGGTATAGGAACTATAAACTCGAGTAGGGTGCCTAGAGCTTTTTTAATTTGCAAAAGACCGGGTGAGTTGGCCGTACAGTTAGAGTCGCGCAGCTGTGAGTTTGCATCCGGGAGGTAGTGGGTTCGAATCCCACTGTCGGCAGCCCTGAAGATGGTTTTTCGTGGTTTCTCATTGCCACACCAGGGAAATGCTGGGACTGTACCTTAATCAAGGCCACGGCCGCTTCCTTCCTATTCCTAGCTCTTTCCCGTCCCATCGTCGCCGTAAAATCTATCTATGTCGGTGCGACGTAAAGTACTTGCAAAAACAAAATTATTACATTACTTATTTCCGTGGAGCAGAGAGGGTAAAGAAGTGGGAGAGGCGAATGGTCGGACAAGGGTTAACCAGAATTTAAGCGTAGTAAACAAGTAATTTTTGAAGTGTATTTATTTTCTTCCGTAATATGGAACAATTAACAAATGTCGCATTTAGACAGTGTAATTCAGGAATGTTTACAGTCGAAGGAAGGCGAAATCCTTAGCTTCCATAATATTTAGAATGCGCACGGTTTCTAACCCTGAGAGATATTTTACATCATAATACAATTTGCCCCTTGTAGGCTGTGAATTCACACTCATGACCGCGTCTATCATCATCAGAGTATAAAGCTGTAGTACACTGCTGCACAAATACCACTACACAACTAATATTAATGCTACCCTCGAAAATAGAAAAGATTTACAGAGGCATATGGCCCACACTACTCGGCCGAAGAAAGAGAAAATAAGGTTTAAATTTACAAAGCCGAAAGTACGCAGTGGAATGGAGATCGACATCCAAGAGCTCCAATTTAATTTTAAAAGCAAGATCCCTTAGTAGGCGGCCAGCCCTTCGACACGGAGGCTAATCCCATACTACTAGGTCACTAAATATTTGAACGTTTAAAGCTCGAAAAGGAACAGTAATTTAGGAGATTAAAAAACTTGAGTCAACTGCATACATTTAATGAGGGTGAACACTCATGCTTTCTTACATTTCAACTATTTCCGCATGGGAAATGAAAATATCAAAATCTTAAGACGAAAAGTTGCATTTGCTCTTGAAAGAGAAAGTCCTACATATCAGTTGAGAACGGAGCGGGAGACCTAGCAGTTACCACTAAAGGGGAGCAGAAATCATCCCTAGCTTCACACGCAGTACTTCATGTAGTAAAATTGACTGCCATAATTCGTTTATTAAGATGTCATTATTCAGAAACCCCTGCCTCACAACTCCCAAAAGAGACGGACTCTCTCCTTAGTCTGTAGAGCATTCGATAAAGCTTCCGCAAGACCAGACAGACTATCATCGAAGCTCACGTCTTATATAGGGGTTTTGGCAGAACCATCTAGAAGTTTTAGTGAAAACTCTTGACTGGGTTACATCAAATTCATATCAGATATTCTGACAGGGGAATTAGCTTGATATCGCGCCTTTAGAGGGGCGGCTTAAATAAATTGCAGTTTAGGTAACTTCAGAGAATTAACATAAACAATGGAAGATCAACAGTATAAATAACATCTTCTTTTTAATGCAGTATTTAATCGTTCAGCATAAATACATGCTATATCAGATTACTGTTGACAAGAAATAAAATAAAAACAACCAAACAAACAACAAAACAGAAATCTTAGTACATAACAAAACAAGGAAAAAATAATCACTTACTAAGGACGAGATTTGAAGTGACCTCCTGTAGGCCCTTCTGTAACTAGAATAAGTGAGGAGAGTTTGTAATAAAATGCTGGAAAAGATACACACACGGATAATAAAATTTAAAATATAAAAAAGCAATTGGTCACTAACACAAAGGGATGTTCCAGTTTTTCTAGTCAAGTTAACTCTTATTTTCTTGGTAATGCTTGTTATACTAATATTTCATTGAGAAGTAAATTGGCAGTTGAATAAAAGAAGCACTGAGCAACAATACCATTCGAGTGGAAATTCGTACACGTTGATTTATTTTATTTTTGATATACACAAACACTCACTGTTCATCTTCAGATTCAACTCTTGGCGAAAGTGAAAGATCTTGAGGAAGTCTACTTTTAATCCGTCGTGGAAGTGTGGATCGTTTTCCAAGGGCGAAGAACACAGCACCAGGCACATTTCGGAGTTTCTTGAAGAACGTCTTGGCGTGCATTGAAATCACGTGTTCCAAAGTGTCTAACTGAAGTTCACGATGTAACTGTTTGTTTCGGACGTACCAAGGAGCGTTGGTCTTGATACGGAGAACTTTGTTTTGGAATGATTGCAGACGTCTGATAGTGGTTCGAGCCGCCCCTCCCCAGACTGGACAGGCGTAGGTGAATAAAGAACGGAACAGTGATTTGTAGAGAAGTAATCCACATTCAAATTTGAGGGAAGATTTCCTGTTTAGGAGAGGATATAGTCTTCTTAGTCGTGCATAACTTAGATTTAATTTCTGATTTATATGGTATTTCCATGATGAAGCGACGGTCAAGGAATACTCCCAGGTACTTCACGGCCTTGTCGTTAGGCTTCCATTGGATGGCTCTTCCATTTAGGAAGATTGGTGGTGGGAGAGGTGAACGTCGAAGAGTAAAGATCATGGTTGCATATTTTGGTACATTCAGTGAAATTCTCCAGTCATCTAACCACGTTGATATTGTTTGCAGAGAGGCTTGCAGTCGACGAGTGGCAGTTAAAATGTCATGGTGGGATGTGAAGACAGCAGTATCATCTGCATACATTGCGACGTTGACGAATGGAGGCGATGGAATGTCATGGGTATAAACGTTGAAGAGGGTTGGACCAAGAATAGAACCTTGTGGGACTCCGGCGTTAATGAGTCGAGGTGTTGAATACGTGGAATTGATACGTACGCGAAAGATACGCTGACTCAAGAAGCTGTAGATCATGCTGTATATATAATGTGGAATTCCGATTGTGTGCAATTTGTATAATAGGCCTTTATGCCAAACTTTATCAAATGCCTTTGTAAAATCTAAAAACGCTGCAAGAGTGTGATGTTTGAGCTCGAAACCATGCGCAATGTGTTCCGTAAGACGTATTAGCTGATGAGTTGTCAAATGCCGTTGACGGACGCCAAACTGGTGATGTGGAAGGAGAGATGTGTCCTCTAAGAAATTATTTAGACGTTTAAGGATGATTTTCTCAAATAATTTGGTAATGTTGATAAAAAACTCATTGGTCGGTAACTCGTGGGTAGTGTCGAAGGTTTCCCAGGTTTGTGAATTGCAATTATTTCTGCATGCTTCCATGTGTCGGGAAAGTACCCAAGACGAAGAAGAGCATTGAGTATATATGCAAGGAATGATAGTGCTTTTCGAGTGAAGTGCTTCAAGGCTATGTTAGGGATGAGATCATGTCCAGCAGCTTTCTTGACGGGCAGGTTCTCGATCAGATTTCGTATTTCTCCCGGTGAAGTAAATTTGATTCTTTCTGGAACTGTAGGGCAGAATGTTGGAAACGCTTCTATTTCACTGTTATACTCGTGATTGATTGGTGGGTTTGGAGTGAAGGAAGCTTCAAAAACATCTGCAAGTATATCACGTTTTTCAGAATCACTCAAATAATGGGTATCAGATGCTTTCAGAGGAGGAATAAAGCTTGGTTCATGCAGTATTCGTTTGGTTTCCTTCCAGAGTGTACAATCATCAGGCGACAGACCAGAGAGATGATGCTGGTACAAAGCATAACGGTGATTATCTAAAGTTGTGCGTACTAATCTGATAAGCTGGTTTAATCTATGATGTTGCCAAGGTAGGCGCTGAGCCTTCCACAGGCGTCGCATTTTATGTTTAGCCTTGATGAGTCTTAAAATTCTGAGGGGAAATGTTGAGTGAAGAGGTGGCTGTTGCGGCCTCCTTTGGGACACAGTAGCTGCTTTGAGTGAAGTAGTTATAATGGTGGTGAAGTGGCAAATGGAATTGTCAAGATCTTATCTAGTCTTGAGGGACATATTTGGTTGAAGACAGGAGCCAAGCTGGTGGTGATAAATGTCCCAATTAATATAACCATGAGTAAGAGTACGTGGTTGTTGAACGAAAGTTTCAGCAGAAAAGGATGTAATTACTGGACAATGATTCGAATCCATTTCAGCCACTGGTCTCATATAAATGGGGAAGGCGACGTTTTTGATTAGGGCTATGTCGAGAATGTCCGGCTGGTGATTGAAGTTAGATGGGTAATGAGTCGGTTCGTCTGGAGCAGCGACCTGGATGGCACGAAGTTCAGTTGCTGCTAACAGCTGTCTACCATTGGGAGTTGTTACACGACAGCCCCAAATCTCGTTCTTGCTGTTAAGATCCCCCATTAGAATGGTTGGTAACTGGTCTTGAAACAATAATCTTATATCTTCAACGTGGAGTCGAGCTGATGGGGTTTTTTAGGCTGCTATGACTGTCAAAGGGGTTCCATTGCGTAATTCAATTTTAACAGCACAAGCTTCGATAGTGGTTAACTGTGGTAAGAATATCGGATAATGTTTAAGTCTTTTCTTTATGATGACTGCCACTCCACCAGAAGCAACAGGAGCTTGGCGATCACATCGGTAGATGTTGAAACCAGGTGCTGTAAAACGTTCATGTTCAACGAGATGAGTTTCAGAAATGCATGCTACATCTATATTATGGCGGGACATGAACTCCAAGAAGGAGGCACGTTTGACCTTCAAACCGTTAGCATTCCAGTTGAGAAATGTGAGATGGGAAAACAGAGGATTGGCACTAACAACCATTGTTAAGGAGTTCTGAGAGTAATTTCACGATAAATGATTTGATTTGGGGGATGAAAGACGTAAGAAAGGCTATAATCTGTTGGACAAGGCTGGAAGACGATGCAGGTTGAGAAGAATTTTGCGGTGGATTCTGAGCTGAATATACTGGGTTTTGCGGAGAAGGTTGAGAAAGCGGGCGTTGCCATGCTGATGGGTTAGGGGTTCGAACGAGCGAAGGTCGAGATGGTAGCGGAGGAAAGTTCGTAGCTTTATTAGCTGGTGGTGTGGGGGCGATAATGTTGGGCTGGGTGCTGGTGAACATCGGTGTTGGAGGAGAAGTACTTGCACGCCTGAGCTTGTTCTTCATATTGAGATAATATGGGCAGCCTTTGTAATTTGCAGCGTGATCTTGGCCGCAGTTGACACACGTTGGAGGTACTTGTGGTTTATTGCATTCTGAATAGTGATGATTATTAGGGCATTTGACGCAGCGTGGACTTAACTTGCAGAAGATTTTAGTGTGACAGAACCGTTGACATCGGGTACACTGTGAGATGTCTTGTGGTTTGCGACGAAGTTCGACCGAAATAATGGCACGCTGAATGTGTGTCAAGTCAAAAATTCTTTTTGCATCTTCCGTGTTGTCCAGTTCAACGGCGCAGAGGGGCATGCGCTGCTTATCTTTGAAAAGAAGCCGAGTAACTTTGCGTACCGGGAAGTTAAGCTCTTGTAACTCTGAATGGAGTTCCGAGTCAGTAACAGAGTATGGGACATCACGAATGATAACTTCAAGTTTTTTGGTGGTAGGGTCCTGGAAGGTATGAAATTGAAGTTCGGATTCTTCTAGAAATTTGGTGACGGAACGATAATCGCTGTTAGTGGTAGTATTTATCTTGAGAACTTTGCCGCGCTGTTGTGTAGTGTAATCACTGCTGATTACAGTATTCAAGTCTCTAATAATTTGATGATAATTATTTACTTCGTGGAGAAAGATTGGTGGCACGTTAACTTTAGGTGTTAATGGGGCAACATTATCGCCTGCAGTGTTATCATCCATGCGTTCAAGAGGAGCATACTTATTATGAACGGCTGTGAGATCTACCATGTACTTATTGTTTAATCTTGCAGCGGATACTGTTAACTTTTTACTGGGAGTCTGAAAACCATCGTCCTGTTGTAACGGGGGATCGGGAGAAGCAAGTGCTTAGTGCGCACGTTTAAGTTCCGCAAGTTTACTTGGTTGATTAAGAAGTTCTGGACTTACATGATGTTGTTCCCGTCGTTGTGAATGCTGCTGCTGTGAAGCTGCTTGTTGCTGTAGATTTGAGGAAACTTTCACTAAAGGCTGGTTTGTGTTGACTTGTTGACTGGGTTGAATTGGTTACGTTGAATCCATGTCCGCTGACGACGAATGATATGTTCATAAACTTTCTTTTAATATAGTCCCCGTATCAGGGTTTATTCCATTAGCCATGTTGAGAGAGGTGTAAGTTCGTAGCGTGAAAGCACACGAAGTGTAATTACACAAACACACTGAAGAATGAACACACAATACACGTTATGCTACACTGTCAACACAAGCGAGAGGTAAGAGCTCGGAGTGACTTGCTTCGGCTGAAGCTCGCTAGCGACTCATGAATAACATCTAAATACAAACATTCTCCCAGACAAGTAATGACATCTGAACTCTAGATTAGGTAACATTTTGATGTCAGAGACATCTATTCCTCAAATCGAAACGCTACTATTATGTCATGAAGTTCACCGTGTTTCCTAGAGATGGATGCACAGTCTGAGAATCCACAACTTTAAACATCACCGGTAGGCCTTACTCATAGCACAGTTATTGTTAATACCGACGAGGATTATCCCATTAATGCATAACACTATGTTTTAAATTTCAAGCAGTCCGTCATTTATAATTTTACCCGTACTTTTGTCTGAACAGCACTGCTGGTGGTGTAAAATATGGACTATCTGGACAAAAAATGGACCATTGAATATTGTAACTCCGAAAGTCCCTTCTCTCTATAACTAAGAGCAAGTGTACACTCGATCTCAGACAGCTCGAGTACTTGAAGCGTAGTGGCTGACTTCGTCAACACTGCACAAAACCAATGGATCAATCTGAGTTCATCCTTGACAGGTCTAGCAGGACCACATGCGGATGACACTTGTCCTGTAAAGAGAGCGTAAGAAAGGAAGAAAGGAAAATGAAGAAGAAGGAATATACAGGCCAGCACACAGAAAGATTCTTACAGATGCTGTGGTGTTAACATTGTAGTCTTGTGTACACTCTCAGCTCCAACGGGGGCGTGATTGGCTCAGTGGCTTAGCTGCTGGCTTTCCACCTGGAAGGCTGAGCTTCTAATCACGGTCTACCCCGGATTGGAATTTTCAACCTAGAACTCGCGTGGCTTTAGGAGGGGCATCCGGCCTTAAATCCCCGGTTTGGGTTGCTCCAGCTACCCCAAATTACCTGGGATAAGCTGAAGAAAACGTACACTATAAATTCCAACGTATGTTGTTTATCTTGTAGTAGTAGTAGTAGTAGCAGCTCAGCCAAAGCGATAAAGGCACGCTCGGACGCGCGGTTCACCTGGAAGGGCTTGGACTCGGCTCCTCACCAGGAAGTCGAACAATTTAGAAATGAAATTTCCACTTCTTCAGAGGGACAGCCCTCTGAAGTTCACTAAGCCTATACCAAAAATAATACCGGGCAAATGTGGCCGGGCACAGAGCTAACAATTCTGCCCCACTTAGCGCCAGGGTTACGGATAGTGGAAGCTGCTCCAAGTGCTTTCAGAGACCTGCACGGAGATGGCTTTGCTTTATAATAATAATAATAATAATAATAATAATAATAATAATAATAATAATAATAATAATAATAATAATAATAATAATAATAATAATAATAATAATCATCATCATCATCATAATATTTTAAGGAATTTAAGGAAACGATGAGGTAGTTACGAGAAGAAAGCAACTCTTCAGATTTTACCACATATTTAGACACTTTGACTTTTTAAATTCAACAAACAGAACATATAATAATTATTTAAATAAGATCATTTAATAAAGTGAACTCGAATAATAATAATAATAATAATAATAATAATAATAATAATAATAATAATAATAATAATAATAATAATAATAATGGCGTATGGCCTCCGGGGAGTCCTGGTGCAGCTCTTTTTCTAGTAGACGGCCTATTAGGCGACCTGCATGTCTGTGAAGATGAGAGCCTTACCTAAGATGATTTCTAATGTTGAATACGCCACACACACCCAGCCTCCGAGCCACTGGAATTAACCAAGTAAGGTTAAAATCTCCGAGACGGCCGGGAATCGAACCCGGGACCCTCTGAACCGAAGGTCAGTACGCTGACCATTCAGCCAACGTGTCGGACAGTGAACATGAATAAAAACCAGTTACGCACGATATCATTAATAATATTGAAAACCAGTCACAACGAAAATCGGAACGAAAGCTATAATAACGACAACAAAGTTAGAAGAGTTCTGATGAATTCGTCCTAGAAAGTGAGTGTAAACGGAGTGGACTTTCGAGCAACATTTTGCAAATTATTCCGATCTCGTACGTACCGCAAAGGAATTTAGAATATTAAAATCTCAGTTATTCCCAAACAAGGAACCACAAAACAGTTCCAGAAATTAAATCTTAACTGGGATTTTCTCTCTAAAATTCAAGAGCTAATCTCACTGCACATAATTGGCGAAAGTAAAATTAACTCCAAACTTGAAAGAAAAGAATAGTTTTATAAAAGGCTGTAAATACTGAGGGTTACGGATTCAACTTGACATCCTCAAAAAATTACAAAATATAAATACCTAATGGAGTAAAAGTGCCAAATTTAATCGTGGATAAGCTAAAACTATGCTGTGACTATGAGGAAAGGAGGCTAAAATCCTACGCTAGGGAGGCGGACGTAATAAAAGTAAACTCATGTCCTCGTCCTGAGGTGGTGCAGCTCTTTTCAGGCATACGCCCAATTGAGGTGAGCTTGACTTGACTTATTTCCTGTTGCTCCTCCTGGAGCATAGGGCTTCCGTGAAACACTTCCATCTGTTCCTATTGTTGGCTAACCTCTTCACTTCATTCCAAGTTTTTCCCACTGTTAGACATTCCTCTTCGATCATCCTTTTCCAGGTCTTCTTCGGACGTCCGCGCTTTCTAGCGCCTTGAGGGTTCCAGTCGAGATCTGTCTTTTCAATGGCTCCACCGGGCTTCCTTAAAGTATGTCCAATCCAACGCCATTTTTTCTCCATTATCTGCATTTCAATTGGCTGCTGGTTAGTTTCTTCCCATAATCTTCATTTGAAATAACATACGGCCATCTCCTGTTGATGATACGTCTTAGACAGCGATTCACGAAGACTTGCAGTTGTTTAGTCGTCCTCTGGGTAACTTTCCAAGTTTCACAGCTGTAAAGCAGAACGGACTTAACATTTGTGTTAAAGAGTCGTAGCTTAGTTTTTCTAGAGATGTTCTTGTTTTTCCATATAGGATTCAATTGTACAAAAGCACCATTTGCTTTCCTGATACGACTCTTAATGTCGTCTTCTGCTCCTCCAGTCGTTGTAACCTTACTCCCAAGGTATATGAAGGAGTCTACTTGATCTACCTCTTTATCATATATAGACAATTTATCATCAGTCTTGGAATTGACCTTCATCTCCTTGGTCTTATTAATATTTATTTTACGTCCAGCATCCTCTGCCTCCTCCTTCAACCGCTTAATCTTCTCTTCCATATCTCTGAACCGTTGAGCCAGTAGGCAGATGCCATCTGCAAAAATAAGGTGTTCCAACCTATCTTGTAAGCCCCACTGGATCACCCTTTTCCGACCTCGATACACTCTCCTGAGCACACTATCCAACACAAGTAGGAAAAGCGTCGGAGAAAGAATACAGCCCTGTCGAACTCCCGAGGTCACATCTATTGGTTCAGTAAGATCTCCCATATGCAGAACCTGACATTTATAACCCTCGTACATATCCTTTATAATATTCAGAATATTTTGTGGTATACCATATTCTTTAAGTGTTTGCCACATAACTCTTCTATTTACAGAGTCGAAGGCCTTCTCCAAATCAATGAAAGTCAAGTAGAGGGTGTTCTTCCATTCTGCACTTTGTTCCAAGATGATGCTCAGAGTGTTCATGAGATCGACACAGCTACGGCGTTTACGAAAACCAGCCTGTTCCCTTCTAAGGCGCAATTCCACAACATCCTTCACCCACTCTAAAATGATCCTTGAAAGCACCTTACTTGGTACCGACAACAATGTAATTCCTCTCCAATTATCACACTTGGTAATATCCCCTTTCTTTGGTATCTTAACAATCAGGCCTTTCTTCCATTTAGCTGGTAGCTTTCCTTCATTCCAGATCCTTTCCAACAGGGGGTGCAATAATTTTGCCGAGGTCTCAATATCTGCTTTAAGTACTTCTGGCGTGATATTATCCATACCGGGTGCTTTTCCCGGTATCGGTTTCAAGGCCTTCTCTATTTCTGAACAGGTTGGAGGATGTAAATTTATTCTTGGGTCACTATCTACTGGTTCCACTTGTTGGTTATCATTCTGTTCTGTATCTCTATTGAGCAACTCTGAGAAATATTCCTTCCATCTATGTAGCTCTTCTTCCCGGGTGGTCAGTAGTTCACCTCTCTTGCTTTTAAAGGGTTTACTCCTGATAAATCCTCTCCTTGACAGTTCCTTTGTGATACTATACAATTCTTTAGCATCTCCCCTTGCTGATGCATCTTCTGCCATTCGTGCTTGTTCATCTACCCACTGTATATGATCTTTTCTTTCACTTTTCTTCACACTCTTATCAGCTTCCACATATTCCTATTGTGCTGCGGCTTTCTGTTGTCTTGTTTTACACATATTAATCTTTGCCTTAACTAGCTTTCTTGCCTCTATTTTTTTTCCAAGTATCATCAGACATCCATTCCTTCTTGAGATAATTGTGAAATCCAAGCACCTTATCACTGACTTCTAAATATGTGTCCTTGACTTTCTTCCATGATAATTCAACATCCATCATAAGTTCTGGTTCAACAGCAAGAGCTTCAAAGCGGTTTCTTAATTCTATCTGGAATTCTTTCCTTTTACTTTCATCTTGCAATTTACCTGAATCAAATTTCTTGTTTCGCCTTTCAAATTTCTTTCCACTTGCCATAATTTTCATTTTAAACTCTGCAACTACCAGGTGATGATCACTTCCAATATCTGCCCCTCTTTTATTTCTAACATCAGTCAAGGATCTTCTAAACTTTCTACTTATGGCGATGTGGTCTATCTGGTTTTCTGTAACTTGATCTGGCGACACCCATGCAATTTTATCGCATCGTTTATGAGGGAATAAAGTGCCACCCACTACCAAATCATGGCTAGCACAGAAATCAATGAAAAGCTCCCCATTTTCGTTACAGTCGCCAACTCCATGCACTCCCATAATTTGTTCTAGACCCTCATTGTTAGAACCAACCTTTGCATTTAGATCCCCCATCACAATAATAATATCTCTCTTTCCCACTTTCTTAATAGTCTCATTTAGCTGACAGTAGAATTCTTCCTTTTTTTCAAACTTTGACATTTCTGTGGGAGCATAACACTGGATCACAGTCACATTGCGAACCAGGGTCTTGAATCGGGCTGTCATCAGTCATTCTGAGATGGGTTTCCAATCAAGGAGGCTCCTCTTTGCAGTTTCATGCAATAGCAATCCTACACCTTCTCTATGTTCTGCATCCTCCCCCATTTGCCCAGAATACAGGAATGTGCACCTATTTAGAGTCTGTATTTCTCCGAAGTCTGGCCACCGTACTTCACTTAATCCAAGGATATCCAGCCTGTATTGCTCCATCACTTTAGCCACTTGCTTCAATTTACTGCTGTCTCTCAGGGTTCTGACATTCCAAAAACCTATTCTCGTTTTCCGTTTCATGCCAAAAGTCGTCAACTTATTATCCATCCGGTTGTGCTTCACTTCGGTTTCTTTAATAGTTTATATTTAAGGCTGTGCGAGTTATTAGCCCACAGCAACCCGAGCTTGGTGGTGGGACTGCCACCTAAACCTCCAAGCCTGCTGTTTTCTGTAGGGGTTGTCTCCCTTAGCCTTTGAAGATCCCTCTTCACAAGGCAGTGGTTCCCCGTCTTTCTTTAAACCCCACGGTAAGAGGGATACCTCGTCTGTCAGATTTGCCGTTCCAAAAGTATCTTTTTCCGCCGCATCTGCTATTGAGGACTTCAGCAGAGCCCCGTTAGCCGTCACTTTTCAGGGTTCCTGTAGGGCCTTCAGAGCTACCGTAGCGGTAATGGGGCACACACAGACCCCGCTGTACATCACCCTTGCAGGCAATACCTTGCTTCATGCCGTTGCCCATCTCCCACGACGTGGACGAGGGGTTGGACTTAAGGGAGGGAATTGAGGTGAGCTGCATGTACCATTTTAACCACATACCAGCCCTGGCAGTACCGGGAATCGAACCCTGGCCCCCGAGGACGGTAGTTAATACTGCTAGTCGTTACGCTACGGAGACGGACATATAATAATAATAATAATAATAATAATAATAATAATAATAATAATAATAATAATAATAATAATAATAATAATAATAATAATCCAGTAAGTGTCCTGTAACCAAGCGAGTTTGCTGCGCCGTTCGGGCCACGTAACTGAGAACCCGCATTCGAGAGACGGTGGATTCGAATTGCACTGTGTGAGCCTTGAAGATTTCCGTGGTTTCCTATTTTCTCACCAGGTATATACTGGGGCTTTACTTTAATTATGGCCATGGACGCTAACTTCCCAATCCGATTATCAGCCAATTAGTCCACAGCGAAATGTACACTTAAATGATATGTGGGTTACTCTGAAGTAAGGTAGCAAATTCGTCCACTGTTATTAAATGTCCCGCAGCAAAATTTCAAACTATTACTAAATTTCATAGAACTATTTTGGGGGAAAATAGCCACAAATAATAACAACAACAACAATAATAATAATAATAATAATAATAATAATAATAATAATAATAATAATAATAATAATAATAATAATAATAATGACGTTTGTCCTCCGAAGACGCCTGGCAAAGGTCTTTCGTGTTGACGCCGTATGATGATGATGATGATGATGATGATGATGATGATGATGATGATGATGATTGTTGTTTAAAGAGGCCTACCATCTAGGTCATCGGCCCCTAATGGTACGAAGAATACACCCACGGTATCCCCTGCCTGTCGTAAGAGGCGACTAAAAGGGGCGACCATGGGACGATTGTGTTAGAACCATGAAACTACTTGTGATTAATACCATCACGCAGGGAACACCATGGGTCGCCTTTACTGGCGAGTAGTACCACTATGTTAAGTACACAATAGGTTTGTGATTAGTAGCAACAGAGGGTGGATCACTATGGGTTTTACAGTACCCGTGATTAGTACCATTGTGAGAAACACCACGGGTCTGGCCGTTGCCTGTGATTAGTTCCACTATATGAGCGACACCGTGGGGCTGCGTTGCCTGTGATTAGTACCACTATATGAGCGACACTGTGGGTCTGCGTTGCCTGTGATTAGTACCCACTATGTGAGGAAAACCACGGGAATACCGGCACCCGTGGTTAGTACTGCTAGGTGAGGAACACCATGCGTTTGCGTTACCTATGAGTGGCGCCATTATGTCAGAAACACCATAGGTCTGCTTTGCCTGAGCGACGTACAATACTTGTGAGTAGTACCACAATGTGTGGAACACCGTGAGTCTACGCTACTTGTGATTAGTGCCGCAAAATGACAAATACCATGGTTCTACTTTACTAGCGATAAGTACCATTGTGAGGGGCCGTTGACCTGTATTTTTGACCCCTTTAGACAACAAGCATTCTCGATTCAGGATTGTGCTTCAGAAGACACAAAGTACATCACAACAAACAATGGTCAATGTAAAGTTATTGTTGATCAACTTTATGAGCTTTCTATACTGTAGGCCTTCACATTTAGTTCTCTTTCGACTCTGTGATATTAGGGCATCTTATAAAATTACTTATAGCGAATACTGTAGTTAATTATTCTTCGACTTTACATACCGATGTTCATTAAATTCTGTTTACCCATTATCTCGTGATGCGGCGGTGATACGGACTAGTAACAAAATTCCAAATTGATGAATATCTCTGTGATCTTAGCCGGTACGGTAACAATGTATAAATTATCTGAAATTTAATGCTGTAGAACTTAAGTTATGTAGTATTTATCGATACGACTACTAATAACACAAATATTTGAGAATTAAATTGTAGGCCTTCCCCTAAGCTACCATTTCACTCAGCGTGAATAAAATTGTTTATGGCCTAGATTATAGCGATTTACTCCATGACTTTGTATACCGCTTTTCATTAAGATAGGACCACTGATAAGATAAATATTTGAGAATTACATTTTAGGCCTTCCCCTAAACTACCATTTTTCTCAGCGTGAATACCATTATTGATAGTATAGATTGTAACGACTCATTTCCAGACTTTATCTACCGATTTTGATTAGATACGACCAGTACTAATACAAATATTTGAGAGTTATTCTTATTTTTATTTTTATTTTATTTTTTGCTATTGGCTTCACGTCGCACCGACACAGATAGGTTTGCATAGACAAATGTAAAGGTAATGTACAGCATATTCGTTTAATTGATGGTGTACTTTACATGGCATAATTTTTCTTCCCTTCTTCCCAAAATGTATAAGAATTGAACTAGTTTTTCAAAGAAAACCAGCAGTTTTACGGCCGAATGACATTCCTGAAGCCAACCTTATCTGGGGGGATGTCATCAATACTGGGTGTTTCTCATGTGGTTTTTATGTAAATGAAGATGTGTGTTAAGACAAACCTAAACACCCAGGTCCCGAGTTGAGTCATCAGTCCATAGACTGGTTTGATGCAGCCCTCCATGCGACCCTATCCTGTGCTAACCTTTTCATTTCTACATAACTATTGCATCCTACGTCTGATGTAATCTGCTTGTCATATTCATACCTTGGTCTACCCCTACCGTTCTTACCACCTACACTTCCTTCAAAAACCAGCTGAACAAGTCCTGGGTGTCTTAAGATGTGTCCTATCATTCTATCTCTTCTTCCCGACAAATTTAGCCAAACCGATCTCCTCTCACCAATTCGATTCAGCATCACTTCATTCGTGATTCGATCTATCCATCTCACCTTCAGCATTCTTATGTAACACCACATTTCAAAAGCTTCTATTCTCTTTCTTTATGAGCTAGTTATCGTCCATGTTTCACTTCCATACAATGCTACGCTCCACACGAAAGTCTTCAAAAACATGTTTCTAATTCCTATATCAATGTTTGAAGCGAGCAAATTTCTTTTCTTAAGAAAGCTCCCCCTTGCTTGTGCTAGTCTGCATTTTATGTCCTCCTTACTTCTGCCATCGTTAGCTATTTTACTACCCAAGTAGCAATATCCATCTACTTCCATTTAAGACTTCATTTCCTAATCTAATATTTCCTGCATCACCTGCCTTCGTTCGACTGCACTCCTTTACTTTTGTTTTGGTCTTATTTATATTCATCTTGTACTCCTTACCCAAGACTTAGTCCATACCATTCAGTATCTTCTCGAGATCTTCTGCAGTCTCAGATAAAATAACATTATCATCGGCAAATCTCAAGGTTTTGATTTCCTCTCCTTGGACTGTGATTCCATTTCCAAATTCCTCTTTGATTGAAAAGGATAGGGGACAAACTGCAGCCTTGCCACACTCCTTCCTGGATTTCTGCTCCTTTTTCAAAGCCATCGATTCTTATCACTGCAGACTGACTTTTATACAGATTGTAGATAATTCTTCGTTCTCGGAATCTGATCCCAATCACCTTCAGAATCTTAAATAGCTTGGCCCAATCAACATTATCGCATGCCTTTTCTAGATCTACGAATGCCATGTACGTGGGCTTGTCCTTCTTCATTCGATCCTCTAAGATCAGACGCAAAGTCAGGATTGCTTCACGTGTTCCTACATTTCTTCTGAATCCAAATTGATCCTCTCCCAACTCAGGTTCAACTTGTTTCTCCATTCGTCTGTAAATAATACGTGTTAAAATTTTGCAGGCATGATATACTAAACTAATGGTGCGGTAGTTTTCACACCTGTCAGCACCGGCTTTCTTGGGAATAGGTATAACAACATTCTGCCGAAAATCGGATCGGACTTCTCCTGTCTCATACATCTTACACACTAAATGGAAAAACCTTGCCATGCTGGTTTCTCCTAAGGCAGTCAGTAATTAGGGGGAATGTCATTAATTCCAGGTGCCTTGTTCCTATTTAGGTCACTCACAGCTCTGTCAAACACTGACCTCAAAATTGGGTTTCCCATTTCATCAGCATCAACAGCCTCTTCTTGTTCCAGAATCAAATTATCTACATCTTTAGCTCGATACAACTGTTGGATATGTTCCTGCCATCTTTCTGCTTTGTCTTCTTTCCCCTGGCTTTCCATCTGAGCTCTTAACATTTATACACCTAGATTTCCTTTCTCCAAAGGTTTCCTTGATTTTCCTGTATGCAGCATCTACCTTTCCTAGGACCATACAAGCTTCGACATCCTTACACTTCTCCTTCAGCCAGTCTTCCTTAGCTACCTTGCATTTTCTATCCACTTGATTATTTAATCGCCTGCATTCTTTTCTGCCCTCTTCATTTCTAGCATTCTTGTATTTTCGTCGTTCATCAATCAGGTCTAGTATCTCCTGAGTTATCCACTGATTCTTACTTGATCTTTTCTTCATTCCTAACATTTCTTCAGCAGCCTTACCGACTTCATTTTTCATGACTATCCACTCACCCTCTATTGTGCTTCCTTCAGCCTTTTCATTTAGCCCTTGTGCAACATGCTCCTTGAAAAAATCCCTCACACTCTTTTCTTCCATCTTGTCTAGATCCCATCTTTTTGCATTCTTTCCTTTCTTCAATTTCTGCAACTTCAGATGGCATTTCATGACCAACAGGTTGTGGTCAGAGTCCACGTCTGCTCCTGGGAAAGTTTTGCAATCCAACACCTGGTTTCTGAATCTCTGCCTAATCATAATGAAGTCTATATGATACCGTCCAGTGTTTCCAGGTCTCATCCAGTATAAAGCCGTCGTTTGTGGTGTTTGAACCAGGTATTGGCAAGGACTAATTTATGATCAGTGTAGAATACAACCAGCCGACTTCCTCTTTCGTTCCTTTGTCCCAAGCCAAATTCTGCTACTGTATTACCACCTCATCCTTGGCCTACCACTGCATTCCTGTCTCCCATCACAATTAGATTCTCGTCGCCTTTTACATATTGTATTAAATCTACTATCTCTTCATATATTCTTTCGATTTCATCATCATCCGCTGAACTAGTAGGCATATACAACTGCACTATTGTGGTGGGCATTGGTTTGGTGTCTATCTTGACGACAATGATCTTTCACTATGCTGATTGTAGTAGCTTACGCGCTGCCCTATTTTCTTATTCATTATTAAACCAACTCCTGCATTTCCCCTGTTTGATTTTGTGTTGATAATTCGGTAGTCGCCTGACCAAAAATCCTGTTCTTCCTGCCAACGTACTTCGCTTATACCAACTACATCCAACTCTAGTCTGTCCATCTCCCCTTTCAGATTCTCTAACCTACCACAACGATTCAAACTTCTAAAATTCCGCGCTCCAACTCGCAGAATGTCAGTAAAAATCTTCCTGATGATCGCTCCCTCTCGTGTATTCCCCACCCAGAGATCCGAATGGGGGACTATTGTACCTCCGGAATATTTTACCCGGGAGGAAGCCATCATCAGTACATCATTCATACAGAGAGAGCTGCATGTCCTCGGGAGTTAGTTACGGCTGTACTTTCCCGTTGCTTTCAACCGTGTAGCAGTATCAACACAGCTAAGCCATGTTGAGTATTATTACAAGGCCATATCAGTCAATCATCTAGACTGCCGCCCTTACAATTTCCAAAATGCTGCTACCCCCCTTTCGATGAACCATTCCTTAGTCTGGTCTCTCAACAGATACCCATCCAATATGGTTGCACCTGCGGCTCAGCTATCTGCTTCAATGGGACACGCAAGCCTCCCCACCGCGGCAAGGTCACATGGTTCGCAGGAGAGAGCTAATCTGATATGTGTAACGATAACACAAATGAGTAAAAGAGAGGAGGATCTCCAAATATTACGTACATATCTCAGTATGAAGTCAATTTTATTCCTAAAATTTAGACTGGCAGTTTTGTGGTATAGTTTGCCAGTCGCGTGAACACATAACAGTAGGCCTATGTATATATGTACGTGCACTGATTGGCCAAAAGTCACGGGAAAGGGTGTCCATAAGAAAATGTGCCGTGTATGAACCCTGAGCGTTGTGGCTAGATGCGGCGTAGCTGAGCAGCTTGTCACAAACCCCAGTGTCGTGAGGATAGCTACACGTCGCGATTTAACCGACTTTGAGCTTGGGATGATCATCGGCGCACAGCAAATGGGACATAGCATTGCGTAGAATTACACGCGAATACGGGTTTCCGAGGTCGACATTGTCGAGGATGGATCTTCTATATCTCAGAGAGAATGTTATCACTCGTGCAAACCGTACTGTGAGTCAGATCACCGCCCAGTTGAATTTCGGGGGTCAGGAACCCATTTATACCAGGACTTCAAGGAGGTAACTGCAGCGCAAAGGCTTCACCAGGCGACGGCCAACTCGTGTCCCTTTGCTGATACCGCGACACAGAGCAGAGCTCAACAACGTGCATGGGCCCGCGAACATTGGCAATGTACCACAGGACAGTGGCGGCGTGTGGTATGGTCCGATAAATCCCGGTTCCAGTTGTATCGAGTTGGTGGTCGCGTGAGAGTGTGGCGTATGCCACATGAAGCTATGTGTCCAGGCGGGAGGTGGCTCACTTCTGGTCTGGGCGGCGTTCTCATGATTGCAATTAGGCCCCATTTTCCGGCTGCAGGGAGCGCTAACAGGTGTGCGTTGTGCGGACATTCTTTGAGACCATCTGTTTCCCTTTCTGGCCCTACAGTATCCTGATGGAGACACCATGTCTCAGCAGGCCATTGCACCATGTCACCGCTCTATGGTGGCACGCAGGAGTTTGAAGGAGCATCCCAGTGAATTTACGACCATGGATTGGCCCTCCAGATCCCCTGATCTTAATCCAATCGAGCATTTACGGGGTGCTGTCGATTTTGGGGTACGCTCTATGAGCCCCGTACCACCAACACAAGGCCAATATTGTGGGTATCAGAGCAAGATGCGTGGATCCAGATCCCTCCAGAACGATTCCAAGACCTTGTAGAGTCGATATCTCGCCGTATTGCGGCCGTTTGAGGGCTCGCGGAGGAGAAACTCGTTATTATCACATTCAGTGTCTTCCCATGACTTTTGGTCACTCAGTGTATGTATGTATGTATGTATGTATGTCCAAATTAGTACATTCGTCAGAATGAAAAATCCACAGCTGGTTTCCAGTCATTCGACCGGGCCAGGAATGTAATGAATATGAATTGTACCGGTTGCCGAAGCCTGTCAAACTCCTCTGGGGCAATGATTAAGGATTGCCAGATGAAATGAAATTATATTGGAGTGTGTTTCTGGAATGAAAGATGACAGGAAAAACTGGAGTACCTGGAGAAAAACCTGCCCCACTTCCACTTTGTCCAGCACAAATCTCACATGGAGTGACCGGGATTTGAATCACGGAACTCAGTAGTGAGAGTCCGGCGCACTGCCGCCTGACCCACTGTGGTTCCTGTACATTCGTCAGAATATCCAGAACATAATTTTTAATGTTCCATCTATAAGAAAACAAATATATATCAATTCAAATAATGGCCGACATGGAAAGTGGTCACTCAGAATAGAAATATAGGAATACTATAATGACAAAAATTACAATAAGAATAAACATCATCATCATCATCATCATCATCATCATCATCAAGTGCCTTGTCCACATCTTGACGTTGTCGACTTAATTCGTTGGTTCCAGTTAGATCAGTTGCCCCTGATCAGGTAACCGGAACCGAAGTTTACTTGCAGAAGAATGGTCACTTCCTTACAGCTTCTTGTGCAGCTAACAGCCCGTGAGCTACCAAACCAAGCGGTGACCGCGCCCTATGTTCCTTTACTTCATAGAGCTCTCAGAATCCGGTGTTTTAAAACTGCTATCCTTTGCCCACTATTATATACAGTGAACTTCTTTACGGAATTGAAAATTATCTTGTTAACTAAAAATTCCATCTAATGATTCCGAGTGCTTCAGACTTAGATTATGTATTTAGGGCGTACAGAAATGATTGACACTGCCTTCATAACTCCGGAAAAGTATCATTTTGAAATGCATGCCCGTTAATGTGGGGAGATTTACTAGAGTGCCATCTATGGCCATCAGATGACGTTGCCAATGCTTACGCGTTGGACAGTGCAGCGGCATTCGTGCCGGTGTACGGGAATATTCCTGGATAAAGCTCAGACACAATGGGGGCAGACAATCATTGTCAACGGTGGACTGTGTGGTTTCTAAGGAGTGGTTTCTTTACACATTCAGACGAGATTAACAGCTGGATGTGAGGTCGCAGCACCAAGTCGCAGAACCGCGACAAAACGTGGCCACGTGGCAGTGCTCTAGGATTCACTGCACTGTATCATCCGCCGTACTCTCCCTAGCGACTACAGAATGATAGGACTGATGTGGAGTAAGAAGTTCACTTCGTGCAGTTATCCAACAGCGGCGCCGGGGTACACCCAAGAATGATTTGCTGTGCAAATACAGCAACAGCCAGAATGATACCAAAGGTGCTTGAACATTGGTGGGGAATGCCTCCAATACAATCTACATTTATTTTGTTTCAGTAAGTGCCAGTGTAAAGAAAAATCACTTAGTGTCAATCATTTTTGAACGTCTCAAGTAATAATCATTTCATGTGTTTATTACTAGCTTGGTGTAGCCCTCTGTAAGGCAGACCCTCTGGCGTGGTTCGGTGGCTTCTCCCCTGTGCAGAAATCTGATTTGTTGTGTTCTGTGCGTGAGTTGTAGGACTGTTGGGGAGAGCCTAAATATCCCGTCCCTGAGTAGAAGAAATAAACCGTTTAAGATTAAAATTCATCGACACGGCCATGAATCGAAGCCAGAGATCAGAGGACCGAAAGCTAAGGTGTTGACCCCTCATCCATGGAGCTGGAAGGAATTATAATTATTTGAACACCATTTAATATCATTTTATGGAAACAAGCGGTCGATGTGTGTGTGATAGTAGCAAAATGACGGGAGTAATACCTGTTTAAACTGAAGTATTAAATATGACCACTAATTTCGGCCTGATAATAAGGGTAACCTGGAGTAATATGAGTGTATGAGAAATCTTTATGTCACAGCTCAGTGAATAGAAGCGGAAATTTAAATGGATCACCCAAGGAATGATGGAAGAGTTGAAAAAGTTCAATGTGATGATAGTGCTGCTACCACTTCCCGAAGGTGCATTGCTAAAAGAGTGTGATCTGCAATGGCAATGCGCGAGTCCTCACCTACTCTAGTTTTACGAGGCTGCCCGTACTTCCTGCGTACGTACAATTTCGCCTCGCCGTCGTAAAAAACACCGGTGCACTGTGCTAACATCTTGGTCCAGTCTTCTAACAATTTGTCAATACGATGAACCTGCTTCTCTTCATGCGACCGAGCTCGATAGCTGCAGTCGCTTAAGTGCGGCCAGTATCCAGTATTCGGGAGATAGTAGGTTCGAACCCCACTGTCGGCAGCCCTGAAAATGGTTTTCCGTGGTTTCCCATTTTCACACCAGGCAAATGCTGGGGCTGTACCTTAATTAAGGCCACGGCCGCTTCCTTCCCACTCCTTGCCCTTCCCTGTCCCATCGTCGCCATGAGACCTATCTGTGTCCGTGCGACGTAAAGCAAATAGCAACAACAACCTCTTCATGCGCCCACTATACTAACTCCCACACAATCAATCATACAAATGAGCCTTGGCATCTTCATGGCCCACCGAGCAATTATGCCGTGCGGTTTCCCATCTACGCTCCAGGCAAATGTTGGGGCTGTACCTTAATTAAAGCCACGGCCGCTACCTTCCCACTTCTAGACCTTAGACCTATCTGTGTCGGTGCAACGTAAAGCAGATTGTAAAAACAATTAAAAAAACCATTCGTGGTGCAACACAAAGTTAGAAATGTTCACAACCACTTCGAACAACATTCGTGCTGTTTCGATAGGTCTACGAGGTTCTATTAGATCCTTCGGCTTCTGTCAATTTGGTACCACCCGATACATTCGTTTAAACTAATATACAGCGAGCGAGTTGGCCGTGTGTTCAGGTGCGTTCAGCTGTGAACTTGCATTCGGGAAATACGATTAAGACAGCCCTGAAGATGGATTTCCATGATTTCTCATTTTCACACCAAGCTGTACATTAATTAAGGCCACAGCTGCTTCCGTCCAACTCATATACCAACGTTGCTATAAGACCTACCCATGTCGGTGCGACGTAAAGACAGTTGTAAAGAAAAATTAATATACTGGATTTAGAACTCACGTTTCACAGCCTATAAGAGATCATTCGTGGTTGGACACTTCAAATCCAGGCACATGCTGTGATGTCCTTCCTCATATGCTACGGCCGCCGACGTCTCTCACAAATTCCTGCGTAAGTTGTAAGTCTACACACGAGTACAATGACTACGACAAGGCAAGCTTTTGTAAAATGTACCAACTAGTATGTTAGTGGTGGTACACGGCGTGATAAACTTTGGAAGACTGAGGTCTGTGTCTCGGTCAATCCTCGGTTGAATCTTCCTCTCATAAATCACGTGGCGACAGAAAGTGCATCCGGCCTTAGACACCTGGGTAAAATCAAACTGCGCCTGGGCGGTTCTAGTAATGAAATGTCGTATGGCTTTTAGTGCCGGGATATCCCAGGACGGGTTCGGCTCGCCAGATGCAGGTCTTTCTATTTAACCCCCGTAGGTGACATGCGCATCGTGATTAGGATGAAATGATGATGAAGACAACACATACACCCAGCCCCATGTCATTGGAATTAACCAATTAAGGTTAAAATCCCCGATCCGGCCGGGAATCGAACCCGGGACCCTCTGAACCGAAGGCCAGTACGCTGACCGTTCATCCAACGAGTCGGACGGCGGCTCTAGTGACCCCAAGAATAACTAGGACAAGGTGAAGAAAAGCAATTCTCTTACTATGACTGTGTTGATACATCGTTAATTCCCATGGACGGGCCTTGACACATCGTGTAGGCCTGTATCGTGGCATACGTCTGGCAGTTAATTTTTAATTTTCGCCGGTCTAGTAATATACAGTGCGATGTACTAGTTTCTTTGTGTTTTGTCCCTGAAGGTTCTTGGCTATGGAGGTAGGTAAAAAGTCCACTTTCCATTTTTTATTACAAAAATAGCTTATAGTTTCTAGTTACACATTACATCACATTTTCATGAAGCATGTTTCCAGTTTTACTTTGTTTTTGGTCTGGAACACAGCTGATGGTGATTTTTGTTTTATGAGGTAGGACAAGAAGGTAACCACCCTCTCTGAGCAAATTAAGTGGAAACAAAAATGAAAAAAGTATTAAATGGAGGAATTTGAAAATGAATGTATAAAAATATGTCACTAGGCCTAAAAGGACAGAGAAAGTAAGAAATTTATACGCCCTTAATTAATTCCATCTCACACAGAGCGAATGACGAGATCAGTAGTATTCTTGTCATCGGTTAGTATGAGTGAGTTTCTCTTGCAGGCCGAGGTTCCATCTTAGAACAGAGAGATTGGCTTACTCTGTGAGGATGTGTACCACTGTGAATTCGGCACCGCAAGAACATGCTGGTTGGTCTTCCCTCTTTAGGAGGTAAGAGTATGTATATCGTCCTTGACCTATCCGCAGCCTACATCAAATTGCAGCCTCTCCCTGTGAAGGCCGGGAAAAGGACCGCCACAACATCCAGCTCACGAAACAATCTATCAATCAATGCGAATCGGTCATGTGGCATTCGGTTGGTTTTCGTACCACTGCTGGTACTAGGTATTAATGAGGCATTGACAGCTTGGATGTTGCGGCATTTCACGAATTTAGACAGCGTACGTGAGGAGTATCTGCTGCAGTCTTCTTCGTAAAGATGGAACTCCCGCTTCATCGTGTAGGCAGGGAATGGGGCTAGTACGGAAAGTTTCGGCTGCCAGCCTAACTCCACTATGGTGTTCAGTATCAAAACCTCTCAGCACAGTTGTTGGCGTTGAACCGTATGCCACACTACTATCGTCCATTCAGGATAGAATCGTGGCCGTATAAAAACGTAGTGGCACCGCACGGTCAAATCCCCACGAAGTGCCGCTGAGAATCGTAAGCATGTTCATTCTTTTCATGCAGGCAACCTTCATCTGACGGATGAGGTGCTGCTACGTTAGTCGCTTATCAAATTGGAGACACAGGAGCCTGCAGTTGTGTACGACTGGTAGGACACTGTTTCACGAGCGCAGCTCAGGTTCATGATGCACAAGATGACGTCGACAGAAGTATACAACTGGCGTTTACGCCACTGAAAAGCGAAAACATATTTGCAGGAACCATCTGTCGAATTGGTTAATATCTTACTGTAGCTGTCTCTTAGCAAACTCCATTATCTCAGAGATGAAATGTGGAGCTAAATCATCTACTATACAGCGATGGAATGATTGAGGGCCCAGCAGTGGCAAATATGTCGTTCGTGGTGATCTCGAACAGTGTGATATTCGGTACAGAACCTGTGGTACTTCGGTTTCTTCGACGTAATACTGAGAAAATTCATTCCATACGCGGTCTTGGAAGAGCTTGAGGGACATGAAATACTCAATAGAAATCGGTAGATTTCACCTAAATTCCTACTAGTGTAGGTTGGTGAAACTCCCATGAAGTCAGATAGTATCGTAAGCCTCTTCCAGGTCAATAACACGGCGACTAAGTGCTCCTCCCGAAGGAAAGCCTCCTGATTGGCGCTCTCCAGTCTAACCACACGACCGGTGGCAGACCGATGAGAGCAAAAACCACATTGGTAGGTGTCTCTGCTTCAAAGCCCACACAAGTCGCCGGATCACCATCTTTTAAATAGCTTACAGAGGTTATTTGTAAGACCTGTGAACTGGTATTGCAGTTCCCTCAAGCCATTGAGATCGAACTCCTCCCTTGTCACTGCATATTCTGTTGAATAGAGTGAGAGCATCGCTGCGACACCGGTCACTCAAACGTTTCAGCATTAGATTATGGATTCTGCCCGGCCCAAGAGCCGTGTCCCTGCACAGTCCGAGTGCACTCCGCAATTCTCACTCCGTGAAAAGCAAGTGATAGGAATATGAAGCGCTTGAAGTGAAAGAGAGACGGTGTGCCTCTGCCCCGCGCTTAATAGGCAGAAATGCACGGTGGTATCTCCCAGAGCTGGACGCCTCAGCGAAATATGACGCGATATGATCTCAAATGACTGTAAGTAAGTAAGTAAGTAAGTAAGTAAGTAAGTAAGTAAGTAAGTAAGTAAGAGAGTAAGAAAGGTACTTGAGTCTTCCATGACGGCACATACTCCCGTCCTCACAACTGTGGACCAAACACCGCCGTACTGTCGGAGTTCAGAACACCGCCTCAGTACCCGGACTCTCCATTAATGCAGATACATCTCATCGACTTCACGACGAACAAATTTCTTCAACTGAATTACCAATTGGAAAGGGCCTCTCGTCGAAGAAGGTCTCTCCATCGACCTTGGAAGCAACCAGGACTCGCAGGAGACGTTCGTCACTTTCGTAATCAACGGAAACTAGAGTACTGTATAGTCTACCTCTTTCATTTATTTGCATTTTGGGACGCTGTTTAAGGGTGCCATCCTGCGAAGGGAAAAATACTATAAAAATAGGGGTTCCATTTTTGGGTCTCACGAGTAGTTAGGTAAATAAATAGTCAAATTTCGGCAGAGCACCGCATGCCGAGGTACGGATGCATACTCCAGAGGGTGCCCGGTATCTGGAGTTGGACCGCTACCAATTCCCGGTAGCCCCGCATCACAACTTCAGGACCCAGAACTTCTGATTGGTGGAGGATGAAACCTTTACTCACTCGTACTCATTCAGAAAGTAAACATTCTCTTCGAGACAGGGAGGCTGACTGAACAGTCTGAGAAATGGAAATTAAGGAATTTAGAATAGGAAAGAGAAAAATTATAATCAAGAAATAAGTGCATAGTCACCTGAGGCAACTCGGGGTACACCTTGTTAGCCTGGACCTACTCTGAGGCCAATCCAGCATGGGTAACCCTGAGCTAGCAGAGCACTCTGGATCAACGAGCACATAAACCCCCCACACCCACATTAATGTCCTGGTGTCCCTAGAAGTAGTCTGGAATATACACCAGTTTAACTCAAAGATTTCTCAAATGAGCTCAAGGAAAGCATCAATAAAGCTTGAAATTTGGGCCAGCATATGAGATAACAGTCTTACTAGTATATATGAGTTCACCTAAAGGCTAGCCTTAGGAACATACATAGTTTCATTAGGTAGTTAAGAGAATTTAAAAGTCACGTTTCATATCCGGTAAGAGATCTTTGAGGTTTGACTATACAGATCCAGGCACATGATGGGATATCCTCCTACATAGGATGATGATGCTTGTTGTTTAAAGGGGCCTATCATCTAGGTCATCGGCCCCTAATGGTACGAAATGAGACGAAATGTAATGAAGATTTAAAATTTGAAAATCATCCACTGACCATAATAAAATACTTGACGATGAAGAATGAATGGATGGTTATGAATTTAAAACGATCAGTGGATCCGACCCAGAAATTATCATAAGCAATAATATTACTGACCAAGGGACTGCTTCTAAAGCACAATCCTGAATCGAGGATGCTTGTTGTCTAATGAAGTCCTAAATCCAGGTCAACGGTCCCTCATAATGGAACTTATTGCTAGTAAAGTAGAACCATGGTATTTGTCATGTTGCGGTACTAATCAAAAGGAGCGTAGACTTACGGTGTTCCACACATGATGGTACTACTGACAAGTATTGTTCGTCGTACAGGTAACACTGACTTATGGTGTTTCTCACACAGTAGCGCCACTCATAGGCAACGCAAACCGATGGGGTTTTTCACCTAGCAGAAGTAATCACGGGCGCTGGTATTCCTGTGGTGCTCCTCACATAGTGGGTACTAATAACAGGCAACGGCCAGACCCGTGATGTTTCTCACAATGGTACTAATCACAAGTATTTTCATGGTATCTAACACAATCATTCCTTGGACACGCCTTTTAGTCGCCTCTTACGAGAGGCAGGGGATACCATGGGTGTATTCTTCGTCTGCCCCACAGGGGGTAGAGGGAGAGATGATGATGATAATGATGATTCTTGTTGTTTAAAGGGGTCTAACATCGAGGTCATCGGCCCCTAATGGTACGAAATGAAATGACAAAGTAAACGTTCAAAATCATCCACTGACCCAAATAAAACATGTCATGAAGAATGAATGGATGGACATGAATTTAAAACAATCAGTGGATCCGACTCAAAAAACTATCATAAATAATATTACTGACCAAGGAACCACTTCTAAAGCACAATCCTGAATCGAGGATGATTGATATCTAAAGGGGTCAAAAATCCAGGTCAAAGGCCCCTCAGAATGGCACTTATCGCTGGTAAAGTAGAAAAATGGTATGTGTCATGTTGGGGTACTGATCAAAAGGAGCGAAGACTCACGGTGTTCCACACATGATGGTACTACTGACAAGTATTGTTCGTCGTACAGGTAACACTGACTTATGGTGTTTCTCACACAGTGGCGCAACTCATAGCCAACGCAAACCGATGGGGTTCCTCACCTAGGTGTACTAATCACAGGCGCCGATATTCCCGTGGGTGTCCGGACATTTGCGGTCATCACAAAATCACGGACATTTGCGGTCACTGAGATAAACTTGTGCCCACTCACAGAAATTTCCCAGTTGTCACAAGACATTTGCGGTCACTGCAGCAGTGGGTGGGCCTCATTAGCTTAATCTCCGGATATCCCCGCTAACCTGCCTGAGCTATGTACTGCTCCCTCCTTGCAGATCAACATTTTTCTCTCGCCGGCATTGTTTAGAGAATGATACCTTCAGACACAAACACAACTCTATATCGAAACTTCCTGGTGTACGTATTTACTGCTGTGTGCTGTAAAGGATTTGACATTCACTAATAAGGCAACTGGTTATATGTACAGAAAGTATAGGGAACGTCAACATGAAATCGTCACCTGGGGGTGTCTGGAGGAGAAGAACAAGTCATGTCATCTTTTTGGTAACATACAATTCTGTAGATGATAAATAAATATATTCTATTTCATATCCGGCCTCTCTTGGTCAACTCTTGTTCTCTTCCGATCCCACGGTACGATGTTTAGCAAGCTCAGGCAGTCTTTCATTTTCACGTCCTTCGTGGCCTTTCCCTTCTTTTTATCCCCTAAAAGGGAGTCGGACCTATTCGAATTTTAAAGGAGGATGGTGGCACCGTTCTAATTTCTCACAAAAGCAGTAATCACCACCATCACGAAAACGAAATCAATCAATCAATCAATCAATCAATCAATCAATCAATCAATCAATCAATCAATCAATCAATCAATCAATCAATCAATCAATCAATCAATCAATCAATCAATCAATCACTACTGGTCTGCATTTAGTGCATTCGCCCAGGTGGCAGATTCCCTATCTGTTGTTTTCCTATCGCCGGCGGTGTGAACGGTGTTGAACACATGTTGACTTGGCCCTGTTTTTTGCCCGGATACCCTTCCTAATTTCAACCCTGTGTGGAGACCCTTCCTGATTTCAACCCCGTGTGGAGGGATGCATTCACTATGGTGATTTTCTGCGGTATTTGTTAGTGTAGTGCGTTAACCAGATGCGATTAAAATCCCCGACCCGTCCTAGAATCGAACCCAGAACCTATGATTCGAATACCTTGACGCCAATCATTTAGCTAATATAAAAACGAAATATGAGTAAAAAATTTGAAGTACACACAGAAAATAATAATTTTATTTGCAGGCCTAAAGATTTTGTTCCAAGGCTTTGTCATTTTTCACAAGCTCGTATATGTGATATTTAAACTCTAATACTCAACAAAGTGAAATTTTATATACAAACATCAATGGGAAATTCAAAAAATAAGTTTCCTATTTATTTATCGTGGAATAATTAAAGGTAGGCCAAGGTAAAAAAAACACTGTTTTATTCCGCACCAGTCCTTCATTTTTAGAAAAACAAAAGTTAATTCATCGTTAATTAATTAAATGAATTCATTTATTTATTTACTGGCCTTCGTGGCTAGGTGGCAGCACACCGGACTTTCACCGCTGGGTTCCGTGGTTCAAATCCCGGTCACTCCATGTGAGGTTTGTGCTGGACGAAGTGGAGTCGGGACAGGTTTTTCTCCGGGTACTCCGGATTTCCCTGTCATGTTTCATTCCAGCAACACTCCCCAATATAATTTAATTTCATCTGTCAGTCATTAATCATTACCCCAGAGGAGTGCGACAGGCTTCGGCAGCCGGCACAATTCCTATCCTCGCCGCTAGATGGGAGCTTCATTCATTCCATCCCTGAGCCGGTCAAATGACTGGAATCAGGCTGTGGATTTTCATTTATTTATTTACTGGTTTCTGGTAGTCTAACGTCACGCTAACATATTTTTCGGAGAAAATGCGATGGGAAAGAATTAGACTCAGTGACTCACACGGTTGAGGCGCTGGTCTTCTGTTCACAACTGGCAGGTTCGATCCTGGCATCCCACGGTCCCAGGTAGTGAGCGCCCGGGGCCCCATTTAGTCGCCTCTTACGATAGGCAGGGGATACCGTGGATGTATTCTTCGTCTGCGTCCACGACCAACAGGGGGGCACAACCTCCAAATTCGAGTACCGGTACATACAATAATTTGGTCGACAGTAAATTATATGTTTTAAAATGCTGATTCCTATCACACTTTATCCAGGCTTTAGATTGGCATAATTATTGTATTGAAATAATTTTGGCGTGTTTAAAATCAGCTGAACTAAAGCTTCGTCAATTATTTTTGTCGCTTTTAGGTAAGCGTCGTTATAATTTAGTTCCTTTGTACAAGATAATGATACATAAGTCGCTTTGCAAGCTTAACGAGAAATTTAGGAAATACACAAACACACTCTCACTCAATTAAAAATGTTGACCTGCAAGGAGCGAGCAGTTGCTCAGGCAGGTTAGCGGGGATACACCGAGATTAAGCTAATGAGAGCCATCCCCTGCTTCAGTGACCGCAAATGTCCTGTGACAACGGGGGAATTTCTGTGAGTGGGCACAAGTTTATCTCAGTGACCGCAAATGTCCGGCGACCGCAAATGTCCGTGACCGCAATTGTCCGGTAACCTTCCCGTGGTGTTCCTCGCATAGTGGAAATTAATCACACGCAACGCAGACCCACGGTGTCGCTCATATAATGGTACTAATCACAGGCAACCCCCAGACCCGTGATGTTGCTCACATGGATACGACTCACGGGTACTGGAAACCCACAGTCCACACCCACTACTGCTACTAAGCACAAACCTATTTCGTACCTAATATAGTTATACTACTCGCAAGTAAAGGCGACCCATGGTGTTCCCAGCGTGATGGTACTAATCAAAAGTAGTTTCATGGTTCTAAGACAATCATCCCTTGGTCGCCCCTTTTAGTCGCCTCTCACGACAGGCAGGGGATACCGTGGGTGTATTTTCCTTCTGCGTTCCCCACCCACGGTGTCGTATGAGTTGCGCCGAGTATAAGTTGCGCCGTGTTAAAATCAGTATAACTTGCGCCGTGCTCATTAATCATTCTAGGAACTAGAGGTCTTGTTTGGGAATTCCACAGGGAAGTTACAGATCTCATTTTGTGTCTCAAATCCGAAGCAGAAAGCTCGAATTTTAAGATTGCCAGGAATGAACTTCATCTTGAGGGCAAAAGAAGAAAAAGAAATTAGACCAAAGGATCTTGAGAGCAACGGAGGTCTATTTGGAAAGCGGTAATGTAAAGAAATTCATTAGAAACATGTCATATCCTCCAACTGGATTATACATTTAGTACTGAACCGTTCATTCAACGGTGCTTACTTTGCAAATATGCAATGTAAATATTAGGTTTAAGACACTGACAAGGTTATAGGCCTACCGAAAATTTAAATCATGTATATAGGCATTAGTTTTCATAAGGATGTTAAATAATGTCAAATCATTCAAGTAATACTTAAGCGGCTGTTTTAAGTTCAACGGAGATCGTCTCAATAAGAAATAATGAAACAACCCTGATAGAATGAACATTTGCGACGGAAACTGTAAATTTCAGTTATTGTTAAGATTAAAAAAGCTTATTCATGACGCTGATGTAACGTAGGCTTCCCATCACTGCTCCGGGGGTTAAATCTACGATAACTTTAGATAGCGTTTATGCTGGACAAAGCTGGCGTTCAAAATATTATTTCTGATTTCTTCATATTTATATCAGCATCACTGTTTGAAACAATTTCATTTGTTATTTATTAATCTTTCATACCCAGGGGAATGCGACAGGCCTCGCCAGGGCACACAATTTCCTTTCTTTGTTAGTAGCTATGGTTCATTCTTGAGCCCTATCACTTCATAAGGGGGTGCATGTCGGGGAAACGTAGGGTGAGACAGATTTTTCTGTTTTCACTGGTCATTCTTTATTCAACAAATTCGCTACATTCGATTTGCCATCCATTAATCTTTGTCCGCAAAAGCACGTCAGATCTCGCATTCGGCAGTAATTTCTTCGGTTAGCGGTATTTCATCCTTCATCCATTCTATTCCTGACCCTATCAGTTAGCTACAAACAGGCTGTGGATATTCTTCATAAGACTGAAAGACTTTTTTTTTTTTGCTATTGGCTTTACGTCGCACCGACACAGATATGTCTTATGGCGACGATGGGACAGGAAAGGGCTAGGACTGGGAAGGAAGCGGCCGTGGCCTTAATTAAGGTACAGCCTGGTGTGAAAATGGGAAACCACGGAAAACCATCTTTAGGGCTGCCGACAGTTGGGTTCGAACCTACTATCTCCCGAATACTGGATACTGGCCGCACTTAAGCGACTGCAGCTTTCGAGTTCGGTGACTGAAAGACTGATTACAAACTACGTAGTTATACACATTTCACCCACTGATATAAATACGATGCAGGAGTAGTATAATTGGATGGTTCTGCGGCACCTCCGCCGCCGCACGCCTCCGCCCGCCTCCTCCTCCGCCGCCGCCTCCGCCTCCGCCGCCGCCGCCCGGGGGAAATTTGAATTTTGGCGGGAAATTTGAATTTTGGCGCGAGATTTGAATTTGTAAACAAAGCCACGTGCTTTTTGACAGCGGTCATCGACAACAACGCATCGCTAACCTCACTGCTGCCATCTTGACGGGCCTAAACCTCACTAGTGCCAACTTAACCTAACTAGCGTGAGGTAAACAAAGCCACGTGTTTTTTGACAGCCACGTGCTTTTTGACAGACAACAACGCATCGCTAACCTCAGTACTGCCATCTTGACGGGCCTAAACCTCAGTAGTGCCAACTTAACCTAACTAGCGCGAGGTAAACAAAGCCACGTGCTTTTTGACAGCCACGTGCTTTTTGACAGATTTGTAAACAAAGCCACGTGCTTTTTGACAGCTGTCATCGACAACAACGCATCGCTAACCTCAGTACTGCCATCTTGACGGGCCTAAACCTCAGTAGTACCAACTTAACCTCACTAGCGTGTGGTAAACAAAGCCACGTGCTTTTGACAGCCACGTGCTTTTTTGACAGCTGTCATCCGCCATCTTTAAACTACAGAGCACCGTGCTGCCCTCTTTCATCACCTATCATCGGCAGTGCTGCCATCTTGACAGACCTAAACCTTAGTGCTACCAACTTAACCTCACTAGCTCGAGATAAACAAATCCACGTGCTTTTTGACAGCCACGTGCTTTTTTGATAGCTGTCATCCGCCATCTTTGAGCACAGTGCTGCCCTCTTTAGCTACTTACCTTTGAAATGTGGTGGCGGATAATTTGAAAAATGCTTTTCGACAAGCAGCCATCTTTAATCCAGAGAGAACAGTGCTACCCTCTATGTGGTGGCGGCAAATTGAAAAATTCCACGTGCTCTTGTTTGGAAACAAACTCACGTGCTTTTTCGACAGCTACCATCTGCCATCTTTAATCTATAGAGCACAGTGCTGCCCTCTTTAGCTACTTACCTTTGAAATGTGGTGGCGACAAATTCCACGTGCTCTTGTTTAGTAAACAAACTCACGTGCTTTTTTGTCAGCTGTCAACCGCCATCTTTAATCTATAGAGCACAGTGCTGCCCTCTTTATCGTAGTAGATGTAAATTCGTCACAGCTGTCATCCGCAGTGCTGCTATCTTAACGGGCTTAAACCTTAGTGCTACCAACTTAACCTTACTAGCGCGAGATAAACAAATCCACGTGCTTTTTGACAGCTGTCATCCACCATCTTTAATCTATAGAGCACAGTGGTGCCCTCTTTAGCTACTTACCTTTGAAATGTGGTGGCGGATAATTTGAAAAATGCTTTTTGATAGCAGCCATCTTTGAGCACCGTGCTACCCTCTTTTGTGGTGGCAGGCAATTCCACGTGACAGCAGCCATCTTTAATCATGAGAGCACCGTGCTGCCCTCTATGTGGTGGCGGCAAATTCTACATGCTCTTGTTTGGAAACAAACTCACGTGCTTTTTTCTGACAGCTGTCATCCGCCATCTTGCATCACAAACCTCAGTGCTGCGCTCTTTAGCTAGATACCTTTGAAATGTGGTGGCGGCAATTTGAAAAAAATCTATGTGCTCTTGTTTAGTAAACAAAGCCACGTGCTTTTTATGACAGCTATCATCCACCATCTTTAATCAATAGAGCACGGTGCTGCTATCATGCAGGCAATTTCATCACCTGTCATCCGCCATCTTTTAATGAACAGAGCACCGTGCTGCTCTCTGTAGTAGCGGGCAATTTGAAAAGTTCTGTTAGCTGTCATCCGCCATCTTTAATCAAGAGAGCACCGTGCTGCCATCTATGTGGTGGCGGCAAATTCTACGTGCTACGCGCAGCTGTCATCCACCATCTTACATCGCAAACCTCAGTGCTACACTCTATGTGGTGGCGGATAATTTAAAAAGAAAAATTCTACATCAGTCCTCTCTCGACGCTAATTGCACAAGATGGTGACTATACATGACTCCTTAAAGGTGCTTATGCAAGATGATCGCTATACATAGACGCCCTTGGGATGCTTGCGCAAGATGGCGGTTATACAAGGCTCCTTATGAGGGATGCTTGCGCGAGATGGTGGTTGCTCTTATGAGGCGGCTTAAGGATCCATGACTAGAGACGCCCTAAGGATGCTTGCGCAAGATGGCGGATGCAAGATGGCGGCTATACATAGCTCCTTATGAGACAGCCAGTACTCGATACAACATGTGATCAGAACATTGATTGATGTGTTCAGAACACTGTACTTGATACAACATGTGATTAAAACATTGTGTGGTGTGTTCAGAACACTACATAAGTAGAATCGAACGCTGTATTAGGGGATACCTTTGTTTAGATTGAAACATAACAAGACTAGAATTGAACACTGCACATTGATTGATTGATGTGTTCAGAACACAAAATAAGTAGAATCGAACACTGTACTCGATGTCGTTAACTTCAACATGTGATTAAAACATTGTCTGGTGTGTTCAGAACACTACATAAGTAGAATCGAACGCTGTACAACATGTTAGGGGATACCTTTGTTTAGATTGAAACATAACAAGACTAGAATTGAACACTGCACTCGATGTCGTTACATGCGATCAGAACAATGATTGATGTGTTCAGATCACGAAACAAGTAGAACCGAACACTGTACAACATGTAAGGGGATACCTTTGTTCTAAGAAGATCAGCTTGAAACATAACAAGACTAGAATTGAACACTGCACTCGATACAACATGTAATCAGAACATTGATTGATGCGTTCAGATCACGAAACAAGTAGAACCGAACACTGTACAACATGTTAAGGGATACCTTTGTTTAGATTGAAACTAACAAGACTAACACTTCAAATGATTTGCTTAGTACGAAAATAAAAAAATATATACCGCGTAGCTAACTCGTTCATCACACTGCTAAGACGCTTAGTAATTGTGAATACACTCATACGAAAATCAAGAAAGCACACTGCGTAGCCAACTCGCTCGGCTCACTCGCTTAGTATTTGCAACACACACGGATAAGAATGTTCCGAGATACTTACATGTTTTTTAAGGGAGGGTGAAAGATCATAAATTATATGTACACATGTTGTCTCCTCCAAGTTGTAAGATGAAATAGACGCAGTACTGCGAGTTTCCGCTCTAGCTGGCGAACGGAAGTAGCATGATATCTCAGCAAAAAATAATACGCGTGAGCTTGCAAGTCAGACACAATGATGGATACCGCGATTCAAATCCTGGTAACTTATGCCGTCGGAAAGGGTATCCGGCGAGCATATAGCTGTAAATCCTCGATTCTCGACAGATTCTTAATCCGAGTTCTTTGACGTCAGGAAGGGCAACTAGTTGAAAACAATTATCGAACACGCATCGCGAAGGCAAGAGTGTGCAGCGATATGCTTGTTTAGACTTGCAGATTACGAAAAGAAACATAACAAGACTTGAGTCTTAAAACAAATTCTTGCGATTTAAAATCTTCGTCAGGAAGGGCATCCAGCAGTAAAACAATAGTTCCTGATTTAAAATCTAGCAGTAAAACCCCCGATTCTCGACAGATTCTTAATCCGAGTTCTTTGACGTCAGGAAGGGCAACTAGTTGAAAACAATTATCGAACACGCATCGCGAAGGCAAGAGTGTGCAGCGATATGCTTGTTTAGACTTGCAGATTACGAAAAGAAACATAACAAGACTTGAGTCTTAAAACAAATTCTTGCGATTTAAAATCTTAGTCAGGAAGGGCATCCAGCAGTAAAACAATAGTTCGTGATTTAAAATCTAGCAGTAAAACCCCCGATTCTCGACAGATTCTTAATCCGAGTTCTTTGATGTCAGGAAGGGCAACCGGTTGAAAACAATTATCGAACACGCATCGCGAAGGCAAGAGTGTGCAGCGATATGCTTGTTTAGACTTGCAGATTACGAAAAGAAACATAACAAGACTTGAGTCTTAAAACAAATTCTTGCGATTTAAAATCTTAGTCAGGAAGGGCATCCAGCAGTAAAACAATAGTTCGTGATTTAAAATCTAGCAGTAAAACCCCGATTCTCGACAGATTCTTAATCCGAGTTCTTTGACGTCAGGAAGGGCAACCGGTTGAAAACAATTATCGAACACGCATCGCGAAGGCAAGAGTGTGCAGCGATATGCTTGTTTAGACTTGCAGATTACGAAAAGAAACATAACAAGACTTGAGTCTTAAAACAAATTCTTGCGATTTAAAATCTTAGTCAGGAAGGGCATCCAGCGGTAAAACAATAGTTCGTGATTTAAAATCTAGCAGTAAAACCCCCGATTCTCGACAGATTCTTAATCCGAGTTCTTTGACGTCAGGAAGGGCAACTAGTTGAAAACAATTATCGAACACGCATCGCGAAGGCAAGAGTGTGCAGCGATATGCTTGTTTAGACTTGCAGATTACGAAAAGAAACATAACAAGACTTGAGTCTTAAAACAAATTCTTGCGATTTAAAATCTTAGTCAGGAAGGGCATCCAGCAGTAAAACAATAGTTCGTGATTTAAAATCTAGCAGTAAAACCCCCGATTCTCGACAGATTCTTAATCCGAGTTCTTTGACTTCAGGAAGGGCAACCGGTTGAAAACAATTATCGAACACGCATCGCGAAGGCAAGAGTGTGCAGCGATATGCTTGTTTAGACTTGCAGATTACGAAAAGAAACATAACAAGACTTGAGTCTTAAAACAAATTCTTGCGATTTAAAATCTTAGTCAGGAAGGGCATCCAGCAGTAAAACAATAGTTCGTGATTTAAAATCTAGCAGTAAAACCCCCGATTCTCGACAGATTCTTAATCCGAGTTCTTTGACGTCAGGAAGGGCAACCGGTTGAAAACAATTATCGAACACGCATCGCGAAGGCAAGAGTGTGCAGCGATATGCTTGTTTAGACTTGCAGATTACGAAAAGAAACATAACAAGACTTGAGTCTTAAAACAAATTCTTGCGATTTAAAATCTTAGTCAGGAAGGGCATCCAGCAGTAAAACAATAGTTCGTGATTTAAAATCTAGCGGTAAAACCCCCGATTCTCGACAGATTCTTAATCCGAGTTCTTTGACGTCAGGAAGGGCAACTAGTTGAAAACAATTATCGAACACGCATCGCGAAGGCAAGAGTGTGCAGCGATATGCTTGTTTAGACTTGCAGATTACGAAAAGAAACATAACAAGACTTGAGTCTTAAAACAAATTCTTGCGATTTAAAATCTTAGTCAGGAAGGGCATCCAGCAGTAAAACAATAGTTCGTGATACTGCGATTTAAAATCTAGCAGTAAAACCCCCGATTCTCGACAGATTCTTAATCCGAGTTCTTTGACGTCAGGAAGGGCAACCGGTCGAAAACAATAGGGTATGATGTAAGAGGTTAGATACTACCAGTTTTGCGTCAGGAAGGGCAACTAGTCTTAAAACAAAACAGATTCTTAATCCGAGTTCTTTGACGTCAGGAAGGGCAACCGGTCGAAAACTATAGTGTATGATGTAAGAGGTTAGATACTGCCAGTTTTGCGTCAGGAAGGGCAACTCAACAAATTCTTGCGATTTAAAATCCTAGTCAGGAAGGGCAGCCGGTCGTAAAACTATGGTGTGAGGCGGGGTGTGCAAAAAAGCCAGCATTAAGTAAGGGCTGTTGATAGGAGGCGTTAAACCATGTGCATGCTCCTTCACCAGGAGAAGCATACATGCCGGTAACGTGCAGGTTCTTTCGATAGGAGTAGGCACTGTGTGTGTTTTAACCTCTCCGTACAATCATGATATTTTACGTTAGGAACTTACATAGGCTAAATGCTACACATTCCGTGGCAGAGCCGGGAATCGAACTCGGACCTCCGAGGGTAGCAGCTAACTACTACACTACAGAGGAGGACTATTTCAGAATATTTTACAACCTTAATTAGTACTGTGTTTTAAGAGCTTGAATGGTACTCAGCTAAGAAGACGTTCGCGAGTTACAAGCCGCTTATCAGTGTCCTCGTTCAAGGCCGAGCCGGAAAATACGTGTACAATTTCAGCTAACACACGCATTCCGCTGCTCGCTCTGCGCTGATACGACTTCATGGACAGTAGAACAAACCCATAGCCTACAGTATGCATGCCTCTCACCCGGTAGTCTCGGGTTCGATTCTCTTGGGAATAAAAATGTGTTTAAATCGCAAGAATTTGTTGAGTTGTCCTTTGCACACTCTTGCCTTCGCGATGCGTGTTCGATAATTGTTTTAAACCGGTTGCCCTTCCTGACGTCAAAGAACTCGGATTAAGAATCTGTCGAGAATCGGGGGTTTTACTGCTAGATTTTAAATCACGAACTATTGTTTTACTGCTGGATGCCCTTCCTGACTAAGATTTTAAATCGCAAGAATTTGTTTTAAGACTCATGTCTTGTTATGTTTCTTTTCGTAATCTGCAAGTCTAAACAAGCATATCGCTGCACACTCTTGCCTTCGCGATGCGTGTTCGATAATTGTTTTCAACCGGTTGCCCTTCCTGACGTCAAAGAACTCGGATTAAGAATCTGTCGAGAATCGGGGGTTTTACTGCTAGATTTTAAATCACGAACTATTGTTTTACTGCTGGATGCCCTTCCTGACTAAGATTTTAATCGCAAGAATTTGTTTTAAGACTCAAGTCTTGTTATGTTTCTTTTCGTAATCTGCAAGTCTAAACAAGCATATCGCTGCACACTCTTGCCTTCGCGATGCGTGTTCGATAATTGTTTTCAACTAGTTGCCCTTCCTGACGTCAAAGAACTCGGATTAAGAATCTGTCGAGAATCGAGGATTTACAGCTATATGCTCGCCGGATACCCTTTCCGACGGCATAAGTTACCAGGATTTGAATCGCGGTATCCATCATTGTGTCTGACTTGCAAGCTCACGCGTATTATTTTTTGCTGAGATATCATGCTACTTCCGTTCGCCAGCTAGAGCGGAAACTCGCAGTACTGCGTCTATTTCATCTTACAACTTGGAGGAGACAACATGTGTACATATAATTTATGATCTTTCACCCTCCCTTAAAAAACATGTAAGTATCTCGGAACATTCTTATCCGTGTGTGTTGCAAATACTAAGCGAGTGAGCCGAGCGAGTTGGCTACGCAGTGTGCTTTCTTGATTTTCGTATGAGTGTATTCACAATTACTAAGCGTCTTAGCAGTGTGATGAACGAGTTAGCTACGCGGTATATATTTTTTTATTTTCGTACTAAGCAAATCATTTGAAGTGTTAGTCTTGTTAGTTTCAATCTAAACAAAGGTATCCCTTAACATGTTGTACAGTGTTCGGTTCTACTTGTTTCGTGATCTGAACGCATCAATCAATGTTCTGATTACATGTTGTATCGAGTGCAGTGTTCAATTCTAGTCTTGTTATGTTTCAAGCTGATCTTCTTAGAACAAAGGTATCCCCTTACATGTTGTACAGTGTTCGGTTCTACTTGTTTCGTGATCTGAACACATCAATCATTGTTCTGATCGCATGTAACGACATCGAGTGCAGTGTTCAATTCTAGTCTTGTTATGTTTCAATCTAAACAAAGGTATCCCCTAACATGTTGTACAGCGTTCGATTCTACTTATGTAGTGTTCTGAACACACCAGACAATGTTTTAATCACATGTTGAAGTTAACGACATCGAGTACAGTGTTCGATTCTACTTATTTTGTGTTCTGAACACATCAATCAATCAATGTGCAGTGTTCAATTCTAGTCTTGTTATGTTTCAATCTAAACAAAGGTATCCCCTAATACAGCGTTCGATTCTACTTATGTAGTGTTCTGAACACACCACACAATGTTTTAATCACATGTTGTATCAAGTACAGTGTTCTGAACACATCAATCAATGTTCTGATCACATGTTGTATCGAGTACTGGCTGTCTCATAAGGAGCTATGTATAGCCGCCATCTTGCATCCGCCATCTTGCGCAAGCATCCTTAGGGCGTCTCTAGTCATGGATCCTTAAGCCGCCTCATAAGAGCAACCACCATCTCGCGCAAGCATCCCTCATAAGGAGCCTTGTATAACCGCCATCTTGCGCAAGCATCCCAAGGGCGTCTATGTATAGCGATCATCTTGCATAAGCACCTTTAAGGAGTCATGTATAGTCACCATCTTGTGCAATTAGCGTCGAGAGAGGACTGATGTAGAATTTTTCTTTTTAAATTATCCGCCACCACATAGAGTGTAGCACTGAGGTTTGCGATGTAAGATGGTGGATGACAGCTGCGCGTAGCACGTAGAATTTGCCGCCACCACATAGATGGCAGCACGGTGCTCTCTTGATTAAAGATGGCGGATGACAGCTAACAGAACTTTTCAAATTGCCCGCTACTACAGAGAGCAGCACGGTGCTCTGTTCATTAAAAGATGGCGGATGACAGGTGATGAAATTGCCTGCATGATAGCAGCACCGTGCTCTATTGATTAAAGATGGTGGATGATAGCTGTCATAAAAAGCACGTGGCTTTGTTTACTAAACAAGAGCACATAGATTTTTTTCAAATTGCCGCCACCACATTTCAAAGGTATCTAGCTAAAGAGCGCAGCACTGAGGTTTGTGATGCAAGATGGCGGATGACAGCTGTCAGAAAAAAGCACGTGAGTTTGTTTCCAAACAAGAGCATGTAGAATTTGCCGCCACCACATAGAGGGCAGCACGGTGCTCTCATGATTAAAGATGGCTGCTGTCACGTGGAATTGCCTGCCACCACAAAAGAGGGTAGCACGGTGCTCAAAGATGGCTGCTATCAAAAAGCATTTTTCAAATTATCCGCCACCACATTTCAAAGGTAAGTAGCTAAAGAGGGCACCACTGTGCTCTATAGATTAAAGATGGTGGATGACAGCTGTCAAAAAGCACGTGGATTTGTTTATCTCGCGCTAGTAAGGTTAAGTTGGTAGCACTAAGGTTTAAGCCCGTTAAGATAGCAGCACTGCGGATGACAGCTGTGACGAATTTACATCTACTACGATAAAGAGGGCAGCACTGTGCTCTATAGATTAAAGATGGCGGTTGACAGCTGACAAAAAAGCACGTGAGTTTGTTTACTAAACAAGAGCACGTGGAATTTGTCGCCACCACATTTCAAAGGTAAGTAGCTAAAGAGGGCAGCACTGTGCTCTATAGATTAAAGATGGCAGATGGTAGCTGTCGAAAAAGCACGTGAGTTTGTTTCCAAACAAGAGCACGTGGAATTTTTCAATTTGCCGCCACCACATAGAGGGTAGCACTGTTCTCTCTGGATTAAAGATGGCTGCTTGTCGAAAAGCATTTTTCAAATTATCCGCCACCACATTTCAAAGGTAAGTAGCTAAAGAGGGCAGCACTGTGCTCAAAGATGGCGGATGACAGCTATCAAAAAAGCACGTGGCTGTCAAAAAGCACGTGGATTTGTTTATCTCGAGCTAGTGAGGTTAAGTTGGTAGCACTAAGGTTTAGGTCTGTCAAGATGGCAGCACTGCCGATGATAGGTGATGAAAGAGGGCAGCACGGTGCTCTGTAGTTTAAAGATGGCGGATGACAGCTGTCAAAAAAGCACGTGGCTGTCAAAAGCACGTGGCTTTGTTTACCACACGCTAGTGAGGTTAAGTTGGTACTACTGAGGTTTAGGCCCGTCAAGATGGCAGTACTGAGGTTAGCGATGCGTTGTTGTCGATGACAGCTGTCAAAAAGCACGTGGCTTTGTTTACAAATCTGTCAAAAAGCACGTGGCTGTCAAAAAGCACGTGGCTTTGTTTACCTCGCGCTAGTTAGGTTAAGTTGGCACTACTGAGGTTTAGGCCCGTCAAGATGGCAGTACTGAGGTTAGCGATGCGTTGTTGTCTGTCAAAAAGCACGTGGCTGTCAAAAAACACGTGGCTTTGTTTACCTCACGCTAGTTAGGTTAAGTTGGCACTAGTGAGGTTTAGGCCCGTCAAGATGGCAGCAGTGAGGTTAGCGATGCGTTGTTGTCGATGACCGCTGTCAAAAAGCACGTGGCTTTGTTTACAAATTCAAATATCGCGCCAAAATTCAAATTTCCCGCCAAAATTCAAATTTCCCGCGGGCGGCGGCGGCGGAGGCGGAGGCGGGTGGAGGCGTGCGGCGGCGGAGGTGCCGCAGAACCATCCAATTATACTACTTGCAGGTTTTCTAAATATGCAAGAAACCAACATTGATAGAGTGAATACTGAGCTCGATAGCTGCAGTCGCTTAAGTGCGGCCAGTATCCAGTATACAGGAGATAGTAGGTTCGAACCCCACTGTCGGCAGCCCTGAAAATGGTTTTCCGTGGTTTCCCATCTTCACACCAGGCAAATGCTGGGGCTGTACCTTAATTAAGGCCACGGCCGCTTCCTTCCCACTCCTAGCCCTTTCCTGTCCCATCGTCACCGTAAGACCTATCTGTGTCGGTGCGACGTAAAACAACTAGCAACAGAAAAGATAGATGAATGATATTTTTTATATATTAATTTCAAAATCTCAGTACTACAGATATTCACAGACATTCCTTGAACTTGGAAATAACCCCCTGCGGTGCAGCGCAGGTAGCAGATGCTTAAGACAGCTGTCAAACCACTTCTACTCCCGGCGGGGAATCTCCACGGCGCAAATTATACTCGGCGCAACTTTTACTCGGCGCAACTCATACAGAACCCCACCCACAGGGGGTATAGAGAAAGGAAAAAGAAGAAAAAGAAGGGATCCGTCACTTCATAAAATGAAGCAACGGACGAAGGAAGGCAAGGGCCACGAAGGGCGTGAAAATGAAAGACTCCCTTGGCCTCGAATGCGCTAATACCGTTCGGGTCGGAAAAGAACAAGAGTTGACCAAGGGAGGTCGGACATGATAGACGAAAGTGAGGAGCCTCGCACAAGTAAGTGGAAGCAATGCAAAGACTCAGCTAAGGGCCCCGTGGTCGCCAATCCACGCTCCCAAGTTGAGAGCCCTGTGTCCCTTTAGTCGCCTTTCACGACAGGCAGGGGATACCGTGTGTGTATTTTTCGTCTGTGTCCCCCGCACACAGGGCGCTTCTTCATAGGCTACGACCGCCAGCGTCTTTGACAAATCCCTGCCTACGTCACGAGTACACACACCAGTACAATGACAAACAAAACAAGGTATCAGATATGTCACACACAGCCACTGCCTTCGTGAGGTTGTGAGGCACTAAATGAAACGAGACATTCTCGTGGCCCAAACCGTATTCTATATTAAAAGCTTTAGGACTGTCAATAGGACTATCGCTCCGCCGCATATCCTGCAGATATTGGGTGTAAACTGGTAAGCGTGATGAATGCTCAGACTATTGCATGGCTTTCAATAACAGATTCGCTGACTGTCATATCATATAGTGTGTCGGTTTGCTTTATGGGGCTGAATGAAACCCATTACAACACTCAGACTAGAACTGCAACCCTTGGACTGAGGGTACTTGAACTTGTGACAATGAGTGAGAGGTTCAGCCGTTATCCCAACAACACGGAACTCGTATTAAATTAAATAACTTGAATGAGGCAGAGAAAAGTTAAATGGAGTATAATATCATAGCCTCTTACATCGGCATAGGGTTGAAAGAAATCTCATCATTTATTTTCCACCGCCAGTGGGGGCCTTAACGAGCTTTCTCGCAATGCAAAGAGAAATCCAATCATGGGTTATGCCTCTATCACGGTCCTTGTATGTGCATTTCAGTTGAAAAGAACTTCATTGCTGGCGGTCAATCAGCTGAAAACACAATAGCTATTGCTCTCCAAGTTAACTGCACGCTGCTGGCAAATATTGCGATTTTTTCACGGCACTTTGGACAAGAATATCCAAGCGGTGGAGATATGCCTGGTTTAGATCGAGCTCCCCACTACCATTAGCAGCAAACTGTCGTCCATTACCCACCGGTAATCGTGCGTGCATCAATATATATATATATACTGCCAAACCGGACATGAGCGGAACAACAAGAACCATCCACAGCATTGGTAATAATTTATGACCGTAGCCACTGCAGAATTGAAACGAAACTGCGAGAAGTTATATCTTGTATGTACACACTGTTCACTTCTGACAGAGTACAGAGTCCTAATAGCTTAATAATTAAAACGTAGTCGGCAATGTACGTGAATCTTCGTCTTTTCTTCTTTTGCTACCGCTTTTTCCCCACACCTCTGGGGTCACGGGTGTGAGCTGCGTCGCACATGTGGATTTTCCCCCGGTTTTACGGCCGGATGCCCTTCCTACCGCCAACCCTATATGGAGGGATGTAATCACTATTGTGTGTTTCCGTAGTGGTTGGCAGTGTGGTATATTGTCTGAATATGATGAGGAGAGTGTTGGGACAGACAAATACACCCAGTCCCCGAGCCATAGAATTAATCAGAAGCTATTAAAATCCCCGACTCGGACGGGAATTGAATCCGGGGCCCTCTGAACCGAAGTCTAGTACGCTGACCATTCAGCCTAATAGTCGGACTCGGCAATGTACGTGAATGAATTCGTAAAATATCATGGGCATAGAATAAAGGTCAGATAATAATAATAATAATAATAATAATAATAATAATAATAATAATAATAATAATAATAATAATAATAATAATAATAATAATAATAATAATAATAATAATAATTGCATTGGGAGGTGCACCTCAACCCCGTGCATTTAAATGAAGCGCCTGGAAGAACGCTATCTAACACTTGAAGTTCACAACAGCTATTTCAAGAAGTTCGAACTTTTCTCCATAGATGTCTCTATTTATGAACTGATGCCATGCACTCTGCTGCAAAGTGAAATAACTAGAAATTTAAAGAAATGTTGTGTTCATAGGTTTTCTGAACTGAATTAACCTTCCTTGCTTTTGATACTTCATGGTTTGCAACACTTCCTTCTCATCCCACCTACTTGGGATTCTGGCCAATCAGAAATTTTGTGCATTTATTCTTCAGCCAATCACAGGCTTCTTGTAACTTTTAGACTGTCCCATAAAGTGAGAGGGTGTATCTGGTTTTAGTCCAGAGCCTTCTCGAACCTTCCTCTCGGGTATAAAAGCTGACGCCCTTTCAAGTTAACTTGTCTTATTGATCGTCGTGCTATTGAGTGTGTGTGCTTAGAGAGGAGGTGGAGGCCTCACCCATCGGGAGGCAAAACATCAGCTAAGGTAATGGCCACCATATTTCTATCTCAGTAGTCCGTTTCCTAAAACGTAAAATTATCTTTCTTCTCATGTAAAAGTTCGAGTAAATCAAGTGTACTTAACTGAAATTCGAGAATAGAGTGTGTGACACCCCCTCGAGTTCCCTATCAGCTTGTATTTGACTGACTATTTTTTTGTTACCGTTTTCTATCTGTAGGCTTGTAACTTTTCTTGTCCATCTAGTCACCTCAGTAGTTTAGGATTAACCTCTGCATCATCGGGCCACAAGCCTAAGTAGAGTTTTAAACTTTGGTTTCAAGGAGCGCATGTGTTCGCCTCCATAAATTTCGATTTTGGGGCCAGGAATTGAACCTGTTATATTTCACGAAGGCCCGGTATAATGGGTACTCGATACCCCCGTGTAAACTGGTCTTGTAAATTGTAGGTTGTGCCTAGAGAAGTCTGTATTGAGCACAGACGTTCTAATCCGAACTGTAAAAGGTAATGGTTGCCTTGAGTCTCCTTGGTAGAATTGTAGAGCATTGAGGCTCTTTTCTTCAAATGTAAAATATATTTGTGTGGTGCCTTTGGAAAACCATAACTTGTAACTTTTGGAGCAAAGTGCTCTTGAAAATTGTGACTTAAATGTCCTGTAAAACAAATTGGGAGATTCGTCTCCTTGACTATTTGTCTGAACGCTACATTAGTGATGTAGATAGGGAATAGGGAACTGGAAGCTCGCATTTTGTAACTAACCTTTTTGTAGATTTTTGTGGTTTTCTATTTTGTACAAAACTACCTCTGTACCTGAAATCTTGTTGTTTGTTAAAATTTAATATCCGAAAGGAATATAAACTTTTTAAAGTTTAAAATTAATCTTTGACTATAGTAGATAGACCTGTTCAAACCGGCACCTTCTTTCACCTCTCTGCTCCACGGAAACTCAATAATAATAATAATAATAATAATAATAATAATAATAATAATAATAATAATAATAATAATAATAATAATAACCGAGCTGAGTTGCTCAAACGATTGAGGCACTGGCCTTCTGACGACAACTTGGCATGTTCGATCGTGGCTCAGTCCGGTGGTATTTGAACGTGTTCAGACACGTCAGCCCCGTGTCAGTAGATTTACTGGCACGTAAAAGAATTCCCTCGGAAATAAATTCCGGCACCACGGCGTCTCCGAAAACCCTAAAAGTAGTTTGTGGGACGTAAATCCATTATTATTATTATTATTATTATTATTATTATTATTATTATTATTAACAATAATATATTAGTACCAAGCGAGTTGGCCGTACGGTTACGGGCACGAAGCAGTGAGCTTGCATTCGGGAGGTAGTGGGTTTGAACCCCACTGTCTGCAGCCCTGAAGATGGTTTTCGTTGTTTCCCATTTCCACACCAGGCAAATCCTGGGGCTGTACCTTAATTTAGGCCACGGCCGCTTCCTTCCGTCTCGCAGTCTTTTTCTGTGGCATCGTCGTGTGACGTAAAGCTACTTGAAAAAAGTAATAGGCCTATATTTGTTAAACGTCCCTTCGATTGCTAAAGATTTCGAGAGGCGCCAGGTTGTCAGACTTTTTTTAAATACGAACACCCTCATGTGCCGCCAACCTTAATCGAGACCGAACTTGCAATCTTCGTGGAAAAAAAGGGACAAAAACTAGCTGACTGCACTACTGAGATCGACAATGTCTACTTTTTTTTTTTTGCTAGGGGCTTTACGTCGCGCCGACACAGATAGGTCTTATGGCGACGATGGGATAGGAAAGGCTTAGGAGTTGGAAGGAAGCGGCCGTGGCCTTAATTAAGGTACAGCCCCAGCATTTGCCTGGTGTGAAAATGGGAAACCACCGAAAACCATTTTCAGGGCTGCCGATAGTGGGATTCGAACCTACTATCTCCCGGATGCAAGCTCACAGCCGCGCGCCTCTACGAGCACGGCCAACTCGCCCGGTACACAATGTCTACTCGTACTCAGCAAGATCACGTTATTTCTGTGTGTGTGATCTCGTTGGCAACTAAAAACCATTGTTCTGGCCACAGGTGTACAGCGTGGTTCCTTTAGAGATTGGATCTGTAGCATATCTTTACAGTAAACCGATGGCAATTGGTACAATACGTCCCATGAATATCTTAATTCGAAGATGAGTACCTGCACAGTGGAACAGTTTCATTCCTGGGAGAACCAAACCAAACCCCATGGTACAACAACAGCCAGGAGCAAAGGCCTACGAATCAAGCACTGCTCAGCCTAAAGGCCTGTAGATTACGAGGTGTCATGTGGTCAGCACGACGAATCTTCTCGGCCGTTATTCTTGGCTTTCTAGACACTGTTCTCTAGCATCCATTAAATATACTTTATCTAGCTTCAGTTAGAGAAGAAACCAAAGCGTGGAATTAATTACACAAGATCTGATGATCTTGAAATTACCAAATATGATCTATCTTTAAATAATGGTTTGCTCCTCCCATCTCCAGACTTCCAAATAGCTGGCAAACTTGTATGAACCTAGTTAGAGAGAGAACATGTTGAACAACCTGTGGTGTAATGTATCACACTGGTAAATCTCAAGCAACATCGACTGATCCCGATACTCATCCATGGTATGCCTCACTTCCAAGAGGTTAGGGGCCGATGACCTAGCTGTAAGGCCACTTTATGCAACAACCATAATAATTTATCTTATTCAACAAAGCGATGCGTTTGCCGTTAATAACGCATCCTTCCACCACTATCCCCCACACCTCGGTGGGGTCGCAAGTGCGAACAGTGTAGAAAATTTAGATTTGGCGCTGCTTTACGGCCCTTCCTGGCACCAAACCTCCGTGGGAGGATGTATTCATTCTGTAGTGAATGGTAGTGTAGTGTGTTGTATTGAGATTAGCACAAGGACCCAGTCCCCGAGTAAGAGGAATTAACTATACGTAGCTAAAATCCCCAAACCGGCCGCGAATAGAACTCAGATCTCTCTGAACCGAAGGCCGAAAAGTTGACCATTCTACCAAGGAGCCCGACGTCAATTAAATACCAGTTTTTCTAACCATATTACTGACGTCATATTTTGAACTGCCATCTACTGTTTTCACAAAAGTTGATAAATCTGAAATAATCCTGTGTCATAATATCTTAGTGCGCCATAATGTTCACCGAAACGGTTTTTTTTTTTTCAGGAAGACCCGTTTAATTCTGAAAAAAACTCTAATCACAAACAGAATGTGTGTTCAGAACAGAGAGGGATGTGAAATTCAAAACCATTTTCGTTAAAGATATTCTGAGCACAAAGAAAAAAATGACTTAAATGACAGACTTGAACCAAATGGTTAATGCAAAAAATGAACATGTATCGTAATAATAATAATAATAATAATAATAATAATAATGTCTATAACCAAAGATCTATATCTCTGAATGCAAAAATCAAGCACTATTGCACTGTCAACCGGCCAGAGGCTCTATATGCAGCGGAATGTCTTGCCATGAACAAAAAAGGCACGATGGAGAAATTGGAAGCTAAGGAAAGGAATATTTTGAGCAAACTCTTGGGTCCGGTCAAAGACAATGGCGAGTTTAGGAGATGGTACAACCAGGAATTTTACTCGCATGTGGAGAAAAAATCCGACGTGATTCGGAAAAGGAGGATTACTTTTTATGGACACATGGACCGAATGAAATCAACACGGCTTACCAACCGCATTTTCACTTTCCTCCAAGAGAAAAAGGCAAAGGGGGCATGTTTCAATGAGGTACAGAAAGATCTGCAGGAGATTGGGATCTCATTTGAAGATATCCAGGAGCGTGACTCACTTAAGAAAAAACTCCAAAAACACCAGAGTTTCCAACCAAAGCCGAAGCTGAAAATTGGAAAGGCATGGACGTACGAGCAAATGGTGCAAAACCGTCTGCGAATGAAGGAATACTTGAACAACATTATAGCAGAAAGGAAACAGTTGAAATGATGTGGCCTTTAGTTGGTCGAAACGAAACAAGAAATAATAATAATAATAATAATAATAATAATAATAATAATAATAATAATAATAATAATAATAATAATAATAATAATAATATTTACATAGATATTCGAGTGTTATCAGCTAATTCTCTACATCGTGTATTATAGGCTACATAAGCTATACCCTTTAACCCAGAAGGATGCACGTGAGGGAGAGGAAGTTTTGATAGCCACGGCTGCACCATATTAACTGAAAAAATTGACTTCATAAATTTTATAGGAAAATGCATTTGTTATTGTGATGAATTGCAAGTTTGGCTTGGTTGCTAACGGTGATCTCCGAGATAAGGTGAATAATGTCGGCTACACCTTTCAATGCATTTGCACCTCACGAGCTCGTGTAACTAATGATTTAAATACGTGTAACCCACCCCAAAAGGGATTTGATAAAGTACTTACTGTACCTTTCTTTAGACAAGTGCTCGTCCCAATACTGAAATTATTCCGACGGAGATTTTTTTTGTTTTTCCTGCTAGTTGCTTTACTTCGTACCGACACAGATAGGTCTTATGGCGACGATGGAACAGGAAAGGCCTAGGAACGGGAAGGAAGCGGCCGTGGCATTAATTAAGGTACAGCCCCAGCATTTGCCTGGCGTGAAAATGGGAAACGACGGAAAACCATTTTCAGGGCTGCCAACAGTGGGGTTCGAACCTACTATCTCCCGAATACTGAGTTTAAGATTTTCCAGCATGGATGTTATGTATGTTTTAAATTTAAATGTATCCCAGTTATTCCTTTTGTTTTCATGAATGGTTTTACGTCACACCAGCACAGACAGTTCTTGTGGTGACGAGAGCATAGGACAGGACTAGGACTGGGAACGAAGCACTGTAACCTTAATGGAAGTACAGCCCCAGCGTTTGCTTGGTGTGATTTGGAAACCAAAGAAAACCATATTCATGTCTGCCGGAAGTAGGGTTCGAACGCACATTCTCCCGAAAGAAATAAATGCTACTGGCTTTAAATACCACTAACTACTTTTATGGATTCCGGAGACGCCGAGGTACCGGAATTTGTTCCCGCAGGATTTCTGTTACGTGCCAGTATATCTACCGACACGAGGCTGACGTATTCGAGCATCTTCAAATACCACCAGACTGTGCCAGGATAGAACCTGTCAACTTAGACTCATAAGGCCAGCGCCTCAACCGTCTGAGCCTCTCAGCGCGGCCACCTCCCGAATGCAAGCTCCCAGCTGCACCATCTGAACCGCGTAGCCAATTCATTCACTAATTAAAATGAAAGCACGTTGTTTGACAATAAAACATACTGTACATTCTTCATATATTTCTGCGCTACTCGTTCCACACCCTTGTGGTGTGATACAAAGTGTGCCACATACTGTATGTTGACTTGGCACAGTTTTAGGGCAAGATCCCGTTCATGATTCCAGTCCTATTCCGATGGATATAAAAAAACTATTCCATGCTTTTGTGGTCTATGTATTTCACTGGGCTTGGCAGACTGTTATTTTAAAGCCTCCTGTGGCTCGTTTATGAAAGCAACACACTACCTCATTTCACTTGTACGCTTATTCAGTGATGCGTGGACTATCTATGACATCTGATAGCGTAGCTATTCGAGATTCAACCAGGTTGAAGACTCGACATACACATACACCCATGTTCATAAAAACCAGAACACCTCGAAAGACTGGACATAGAAAGTTCATGTTCACAGGACATGTGCGTTAGTATGTTCTGAAGAATTGATTGGCATTTGAATTTGAACCATGTCGGCCCACAGGTTCAAGGCCCACATCGATATCCCTACGCACCACCACCGACTCGTTGTCGCTATAAACCGAAGATAATGGATCAGTGTGACTTGAGCAGACGTGCAGGATGCCTCGCAGACGTATGCGACAACCGTACCGTCAAACGAGTGAGTTTGAAAGAGGGCGAATTATTGGCATGAGAGAACACGATGCATCCATCCGGGAAATCGCTGCTCCTGTGGGACGAAGTGTGTTAGCAGTGCAACAGGTGTGTACAGAACGGTTCACAGAAGGCCGTAGAACACGACGAGGTGGGTCTGGTCGCACAACCAAGGGCGGCCCCCGAGAAGATCGACATCTCATCCGAATGGCATTGCAAGACAGATCTGCGTCGTCCGCGGCTCTGGCGCAACCGTGGAATAGTGTAACACATCGTACACTATCCGGAGTGATGGTCTGTTGCCACTTATTACTGTCTGGGTTATGGACGCGTCGTCCACTTCTCCGCCTACCATTGACTAATGTGCATAAACATGCTAGACTACAATGGTGTATGGAACGATGTCACTGGGGACAGGAATGGCAGCATCTAGTGTTTTCGGACGAATCTAGGTTCTGTTTGTTTGACAATGATGGTTACATTTTGGTTCGCTGCGGGCGGGGGGAGAGGCATCACATTGACTGCATTCGCACAAGACATACATTGCCAACTCAAGGCCCTTTGATGTAGGGTGCTATTGGGTACAACCACAAATCACAGTTGGTGCGTGTCCAGGGCACTGTGACCAGTTTGACCTAGGCGAATGGCATCCTGCGACCCGTAGCCATACCCTTTCTGAACGAAACCCCCGACGCCATATTTCAGCAGGACAACGCGCGACCACATGTTTCTGCACGAACACGTGCCTTTTTGTTGTCACACGATGTCTGACTGTTGCCCTGGCCCGCCCAATCAAAAGACTTGTCGCCAATCGAAAGTGTGAGGGATGTGGTGAAACGACGGGTGCGTCGCTGTGACCCAATGCCAACCACCAAAGATGAACTGTGGAACCAGGTGAATGCAACATGAATGGCTATAGCCCAGGACGCCATTCACGCCTTATACGCGTCGATATAATCACGCATGGAACAATTTATCAGTGCCCATGAAGGACCTAGTGCCTACTAGGTAACAGGACACATGCGAAACCTAGGTGACTGAAATGCTAATAGTTTCTGCCGAACATAAAAATGAGCATATCCTGTAAATATGAACTTCCTATCTCCGTTATTTCAAGGTGTTCTGCTTTTAATGAACATGAGTGGATTATTATTATCATTATGATTACATATGATGAACTTGATCTTGAAGACACACACACACAATCATGCTAGACAGCCACGGAGTCTGACATCTTTATTAGTACTGGTACGTTATTGCGTAAGTTCCTCGCTTCTTGGGCCTAGCATACACGTTCTTCACTGATACTACGTATGTTTTACATCACTTGCGCTTGAAATAACGCGATATTCCTGACATGAAAACACCTCCAAAAATGACCATGTCAATCAATAAATACGTTCGGATCGTGGAGAGTTATGCTGGGTGTAGTGACGTGACTCGTTGATTTATAAGTACAACCGACATCTACCAATCCATCTCATCTATTGACTGGACTGATGAATTATATCCATCCTTTGTTCACGTCGCTGTTATCTGTGTAAGCGAGTCCTGCCCTCTATATAAGAATACAGCCTCGCGAGATTGATGTATCTCTTGATTTTATCTCACAAATGCAACGCTCTCTCATTAGATATAAATCTCGGTTCAGTTTTAGTCCTCGTTCACTGTTTACTGATATTTATGAACATTCGGCTCTCTTTCAACGTAAATACATTCAGCTATCACAGGATCAAATTGAATATCGTCTTCCAGGTTAAATAGGAATCCCTTTATTTACTTCTTGCCAGCAGGGAAAAAGAAAAGACTTCTCTTAGACCTCGCTTCGTCAGATGGGATTTTAGTCATCGATTCATTTCATTTCTAAAATAACTAAGGATGATATTATATTAATAATATAAAATGAATACATTTCCAGCAGTTAATTCGATACACAGAACATGCCACTGAACATGCAATATGATACCGTCTATTTGCTAGTACCATAGAACGATTTGCCGTTAGTGATTTTCTGCAAGGACTTTATCACTCAGACCCTGTCTCAGAGGGACCGCAATTTTCACTTTCACTCTGACGTGAGGTCACAGTGCCCTGCAAGAATGTGTACGGTATTGCAGCTGATACACGCTTTCCCGCACTCCCTGGTAACATACATTTAAACTTACTTTTTTATGGGTTATTCTTTTATTTTAGGAACGATTACGGCCCCTGTCCATTGCTTTGCATATGAATACCGAGGAAGATATTGATGTGGAGTTGAAGTCCTGTACCTTAAGAGTTCAGCAAGTTGCTATTTTTGTGATAAAATTAGTATATACACATCTGTCTCATAGGACAGCAAAATATTAGTTCCTATGAAGTCTCAGCGTTTATACTGTATATATTGGCTTTAACTATATGAAACTTACATGAGAATATGTGGTGCTGAGTATTGACATTCAGAACACGAATAGCGCATCTGGACATTGTGAACAATATTACTGATAGGATCTGTCGTGATGAAATTGCACTTTTGATTCAATGAGGTAAGCAATGAAACTACTACTTCATTCTACAACATGCAAAGTACGCCTCGCTATCGATTTCTTAAGTTTCATTCATAACATCATATTCTTCATATTCATACTTGATGATCCCACCAGCCTCCTGTCTAAGGACTTAATAGACAAGAAAAATCCAGATATACGTATCGAAACGTTTACATTGTTTTTTCGGTCAATTTAGATTAGTTCTACTTAACTTCGTTAGCGTATGGCTTTTTGTTCTGGGAGTGTCAGAGGTCATGTAAAGGTGCGTCCGCACTCGTATCAGATCAGCGTATCTCTATCAAGAATTGATACGCGATCATTATACAGCCACCTTCTGACAACGCTGCCCCGATCTGTACCATGTATCTGTATGACCTATGCGTATCTGTTTGTTTTTCGGCATTTGATCATGTGTTGAGTGTTGGCTATGCAGCTGCCAGCTCTTCTAAGAGTTGCGATCAGATACACCATTTTTTTAATTGTTTTTCACAGTTCGCTAGGGCTCCCAGTGTCTTTTCACAATTTCCTCCCGTGCGTCATTCTTTTTCAACCGATTACAATGGTACGGATACTTTGGGTCCACAAAACGGTCTGATATTGATAATAAGTTATCAACTGTTGAACTTTTTCCATGGACCGCTGCGAATCCATTTTTCTTCAAATCGGAAAATCCTCAAAGGTTCATGCAAAACTGAACGAAGTCGGAAGGACGGAGTGAAGGGAAAAGTGACGAGAACTCGGACCTTGTGCAGCACACGAGGCGATGATACGGTGTTCTGTTCGGGGAAACGCTCGTTCCACACTCTCCGTATCTCCATCACGTATCTTCCCTTTGATTCGACGGCAAAAGACCGACTCTCCGTGGCAACATCCACGATCCGATCATCTTATCATATTTGATACACGATTTTGACAGAGAACTATGTTTTAACAAGGCCGATCATGATAAAGATACGGTGATCTGATACAAGTGTGGGCGCACCTTAGACTCGCAAGTACCGAGCTCGATAGCTGCAGTCGCTTAAGTGCGGCCAGTATCCAGTTTCGGGAGATAGTAGGTTCGAACCCCATTGTCGGCAGCCCTGAAAATGTTTTTCCGTGGTTGCCCATTTTCACACCAGGCAAAGGCTGGGGCTGTACCTTAATTAGGGCTACGGCCGCTTCCTTCCCAGTCCTAGCCCTTTCCTGTCCCATCGTCGCCATAAGACCTATATGTGTTGGTGTGACGTAAATCAACTAGGAAAAAAAACTTTACGACCAGTGAGTAGTGTGGTGTACTGACAACAACGTACCGTGATACCTCAAGGAAGGCGCCTCCCACTTGGTTCCCCTCATCCCATACCACCTGAACAGTCAAGGATTAGTTTTCTTTTATAGTGGACACTCCATCTTCGGTGCAAATCATGGAGGTTCCTGGACGACTGAAGAGTAATGAATTCCGCTGTTCATCACTTCAATACTGTGGGAGAGAGGAGTTAGCTCCATGTCCAGACCACCTTTGTGCCTGAGAGTCAGGTTGGTACACACTTCTGTTGTAGAGGGGGTGAACACCTGAGAGACATATTCCTCTTCGGAAGGATATTAAAATTTCGTGAGGCTGTCAAACCCAGATGCATCGCTTGTAAAGGTATACCTTCCTATGTGGATAGGCAGCGTCTGCCGTGTGCAAAGCTGCGTAGTATTGTAGTGGAGGATAGGGTTTGGTGCGGCGTGCGAGTAGCAAGGATGTTACGGACTGGCTATGGACACCCACTTCTCGAGTCAAGAGAATTCACTGCTACCTAGAAACCAGCTTTCCACTTCTGAAGAAGCCCCAGTCAGCGGTTGAGTGATCAGTGTCTTAGCCTTAGGGCCTCTGAGCGCTAGCAAGTTTGTTCGATGTTCACCCGAAAGTTTGAATCATTGTCCACTTTTATTGATATCCTTTGACAAAACATGCCCCAGACATCAAAGCTGCAAATGTAATTGCAAATGGTGTGGGTCATATTTTTTGTTATTTATTACTCGCATAACAGGTGAGCGGCTGATATTTGTCTGTTGTACACGTGACTTTGTACCAATAAATATAAGGGGCGTTCTGGACCTCTTCGTTATGACCAGACGTTACATGAGTGATTCTAATGGGAAGTTTCCTTCTAGATGTTCTTGTCGAACGCAAACCTCGTTCAAGACTCCGGAACGTATTTGCTTCCAGTTTCCTTCTTTCAAAAAATCGCTTGGGATACTGACATTGTAATTACTTCGTTAATGTATCTCCATATATAACATACGTACGTAGGATGTCGACATATTCTTCAGTGAAATAAGTACTGAATGTACTGTAGATTAGCAAAACAATTACGTCCGCTCCCACCACACGAGTGATTGAATTAAGCTCTACCTTTTTAAAAGCTGCGGAGTTCAGGCAGCATGCATCCTTACCATAATACTGTGTTATCGTCTCGAAGAAGACACTCTGCCGTACATAAGTACAATAAAGTTGTAATTACCCTCAAAAGAATCTGCACAAAGTAGGACTCGAATCGTGGATCCAATTTTCAGATTTCAAAAATCTTACTGGTACCTTACCGATTAAAATATTTCTAGCCTGGTGCAGCCCTTTTAAGGCAGACCCTCCAACGAGGGTGGACAGCATCTGCCGTGTATGGAAACTGTGTGATTTTGTAATGGAAGATAGTGTTGTGTGTGGAGTGTGAGTCGCAGGAATGTAGGGGACAGTACAAGGGGAAATAACGATTTAAGGTTAAAATCTACGACTCGGCCAGGACACCTTACCGAATCCTACATAGTGACGACACGCTGCTTCTCCCAGGAAGAACGCTACTTACGCATACCCCTTTCACTTCTTCTTATGGGCCGATGACCTTCGAAGTTAGGCCCCTTAAAACAACAAGAATCATCATCTTCTTATTCTTTATCTGTTTAAACTCCAGGGTCGGGATTTCCCTCTGACTCTGCGCGGGACCTCACATCTACCGCCTCAAGGGCAGTGTCCTGGAGCTTCAAACTCTCGGTCGGGGATACAACTGGGGAGGATGACCAGTAACTCGCCCAGGCGGCCTCACCTGCTCTGCTGAACAGGGGCTTTGCGAGGGATGGGAAGATTTTACGGGATAGACAAGGAAGAGGGAAGGAAGCAGCCGTGGCCTTACGATAGGTACCATCGCGGCATTTGCCTGGAAAAGAATTGGGAAACCACGGAAAACCACCTACAGGATGGCTGAGCTGGGAATCGAACCCACGTCTACTCAGTTGACCTCCCGAGGCTGAGTGGACCCCGTTTCAGTCCTCGTTCACAAAATCTCTCCTTCCCTATACCAGTCAAAACAGGTCTCCCGTTGACTCTAACTCTCGTCATTGAGATAACAGATCTCAATGAGAATAATTTTTTGAGTAGTGCACTACTCAGATGCGACCTGAACTTAGTTAAGATATTCTCCGATGTCAAGACGTACAGCCCTACTCCGATGAAAGATGAGAATCGTCCTTCTCAGTAGTTGTGAGTCAGAGTAAGAGTATCCTCTCCAGCTCTTGTCGTCGAATTATATAGATTCCAAAGTCTCCCTCCAACAACCATATCACATGGTCCAGTAATATTTGATATCTTATCCCTTCTCCTATCCATTGTTGATATCCATCACGTTTTTTCATAACGTCCATTCACATAGGTTGAACTTTCCCGTGAAATCAAAGCGTCAGGTAGCGAACTTCGAAAATTAGACGTTAACATGGCTTTAACTGTCTCCTCAGAGTATGGAAGGGGTACGGTCTCTCGTAAGCTTGATGACGTACATTTCCTGGTAATGGGCTGAAATTAGCCTTCTGACTCCGGTCACATGACCTGGGCTATCGGAAAATTTACTGCAAGTTATGAATACGAATGATGTTGAAATACTTTACACAATAAGTCGTTCGTTCAGAATACGTTGTAGCCGCGATACAAAGAAATGAAATGATGATGTGAAATGGATGATTAAAACTATATATATATATATATATATACATAATGTATATAAGTATATATATATATACATATACATAATTTGAAAATTACCTACCAGTGATTAAATATATATATATATTTTCAATTAATTACACGGTTTGATAATTTATTAGATGCAGTGATGTCCCGAACATCACAACATTAGTGCTGCTCATTTATCTGCTAACGAGCGATCTACATGGTATATGGTAGTCCATGATATTTTACCAACAAAGTAACGTCTGTATCGAATACGAATGAATGATTCGGACTCCTGCTCCTATTGTGCTGAAGGTGACTCAATACTTCACTGGCTGACCTCTTGTTTGAGGGTCAGACCGGTGAATATGTGAGCGAAGACATTTCTTCCACAAACGAACTTCACAATTAATAGACAGGACCAATTCTTAAGACCAGATTACCTCATTACCCCATGGACAAAACACAATGCTACACTCTGAATAATTGGATACACAGTCCATTTTATAGTGAAGACTGATGGGCAGAGGGACAAGAAGCTTTACAGTGCATACCTGAAGAGATCAAGATGGAAGCTTTTTGTTCCCCGAATCAACGAAGTATATGGACATCGTTTAAGTGCTTTGTGATATGTGGTACTTTTATTGTTTGTGTTTTAGTAATAGTTTGTTACAGGAGTTGAGAAAGTGGAACAGGAAATAGAACACATTATAGGCTCTAAATTCTCAACAGAGAGAAATTAAAATACAGTACAGTAAAGTCCTTGCCTAGAATGATATGTGAAACTAGACTGTATCACTTCCTAGGTATTTCTAACATTTGAATGCAGATCGATAACAAATAAAACAGCATAGAAAATATAATCCAATCCGTACCGAAATTACAATATTTCTTTTAAGATAACAAAAAAAATGTAAGTTGTCATATTTTAATAAATAAATATGTATATTATATATTTTTTGCTATTTGTTTTATGTCGCACCGACACAGATAGGTCTTTGGCGACGATGAGATAGGAAAGGCCTAGGAAGTGGAAGGAAGCGGCCGTGGCCTTAAGGTACAGCCCCGGCATTTGCCTGGTGTGAAAATGGGAACCACGGAAAACCATATTCAGGGCTGCCGACAGTGGGGCTCGAATCCACTATCTCCCGATTACTGGATACTGGCCGCACTTAAGCGACTGCAGCTATCGAGCTCGGTGTGTTTATTATAAAAGATACTAGCAGTGTTAAACGGGTTGCGTATCTTCATAAATGTGAAAGGGTTGGTAGACCACACTGACCAGACTTGCGCTATCTCACGTGTGTCAAAAAATGCCCGCTGTAAGCGCAAGGCCCTTGCTAGAAACACCTATCGGCCGGACTGAGTGGCTCAGACGGTTGAAGCGCTGTCCTTCTGACCCCAACTTGGCAGGTTTGATTCTAACTCAGTCCAGTTATATTTAAAGGTGTTCAAATACGTCAACCTCGCGATTGGTAGATTTACTGGCACGTAAAAGAACTCCTGCGGCACAAGCCTCTAGCACCTCGGCGTCTTTGAAAACCGTAAAAGTTGTTAGCGGGACGTAAAGCAAATATTATTACTATTATTATTATTATTATTATTATTATTATTATTATTATTATTATTATTATTATTATTAGAGAAACTTGTGCATGAGAGCGCAAATCGCTTCACCTAAGCTGGCTTGTACTTCCCCACGTTGCCGACTCAGGGCTGTGCACGTCTACCGGTGACAGGCTCCATTTACCTGTTTTGCTCTAAAAGTAATGGTTGAAACATAGAGCTACGTAGGCTGTGGCATAAGGATTGATACAGTAATTTGTCAGTGTGTGTTTGTGTACTTCTATATCAACATGGTTGCTTGAAGAGGAGCTATTTTTATCATAGACTCTCTTCTTTTAATAAATGGTGTTATTTTGTACTTCACTGCTTCTGGCAACCTTTAAAGTAATTATTTAGTTTCCTGGTACACGGTGATTACGAAGCATATTGTTCGGCAAATTTTATACAAACGCCGTGCTAAACACATAAAATTATGTACGTCTGACGAACTGCCTGAAATCAAATCAAATCAATCAATACTGATCTGCATTTTGGGCAGTCGTCCTTATATGAAATAATGTATGCGTGTATCGTAAGGAGTACCGCAGTTGTGAAAGTGTAATGTACACTCCTCCAGGCTTGGGTTATCTGATAACGTCCTGGGCTAGCGCTTGTAACAGCTGATTCTCGTGCACACAGAGCTCGTGACCTGGACGTGCACGTCTATATCAATTCTTCTTCTTCTTCTTTTGCTACCGCTTTTCCCACACCTGTGGGGTCATAGGTGCTAACTGCGTAGCACATGTGGATTTGGCCCTGTTTTACGGCCAGGTGCCCTTTCTGACGCCAACCCTAGATGCAGGGATATAATCAGTATTGTGTGTTTCTGTGGTGGTTGGTAGAGTGGTATTTTGTCTGAATATGATGAGGAGAGTGTTCGGACGGACACATACACCCAGGCCCCGAGCCAAAAGAGTTAATCAGAAGCAATTAAAATACCCGACCCGGTCGGGAATCGAACTCGGGACCCTCTGGACGGAAGGCCAGTACGCTGACCATTCAGCCAACGAGTCGTACTACAGTAGCGTACACAGTGAATACACTGTCTTTTTTATTTGACTCTTAATGACCAAAATGTTTAACTATCGAAGTACTGGAATTCAAGACAGAAATATTATGCTTGTGCATTTCTGTGAGGTTTCACTTATATATAGCCAGGAAATAAAAAAAATACGTATCATTTGGGGTACTTCAAAAAGTTGTAACTCCAGGTTCTGATTAAAATGCTGTCACTCTTTGACACCAGAGATTAGAACACCTCAAGGTTAGACATGTCCTCGTTTTGACGTAGACTTACGTTCCTCGACAATGGGTACGTGGAAATAAATATTTTGAGGACGTTTTTAATGTTTGAGTAGAATGAGTATATCGCCGAGAGTATTTAACTGATTATTATTTTTAATAGTCCGCCTCTGTGGTGTAGTGGTTAGCGTGATTAGCTGCCACCCCCGGAGGTCCGGGTTCGATTCCCGGCTCTGCCACGAAATTTGAAAAGTGGTACGAGGGCTGGAACGGGGTCCACTCAGCCTCGGGAGGTCAACTGAGTAGCGGTAGTTCGATTCCCACCTCAGCCATCCTGGAAGTGGTTTTCCGTGGTTTCCCACTTCTCCTCCAGACGAATGCCGGGATGGTACCTCACTTAAGGCCACGGCCGCTTCCTTCCCTCCTCCTTGCCTATCCCTTCCATTCTTCCCATCCCTCCACAAGGCCCCTGTTCAGCATAGCAGGTGAGGCCGCCTGGGCGAGGTACTGGTCATACTCCCCAGTTGTATCCCCCGACCAAGAGTCTGAAGCTCCAGGACACTGCCCTTGAGGCGGTAGAGGTAGGATCCCTCGCTAAGTCCGGGGGAAAAACCGAACCTGGAGGGTAAACAGATGATGATGATGATGATGATTATTTTTAATATCTCATTTGACAGATAAAAGTGGTGGCTACCTGTTCCAAAGAGAATGAAATTCTGAAACGTATTTTTAATGAAATAGCGCTTCAAAGTAAGACAGCATTTTTGCTAAATATGTGACGTCACACGCACACTCGGTTAAAAGGTGGCGCTTTGTTGTCTCGCGCGTTCTCATCCTTCGTCGTGCAGCCACGCTAGAGAGCACATCGGAGAGACTAACCCCGACGCCTGGTACTGGAAACCCAGACTTCCAGCCCACCGACCGCCAAGAGGATGGCATCGCCGCTAGCAACCGCTAGCCCCGCACTGCCAAGGAGAAGACCGCCCAGGAGACAGCGCCGCCGCTAGCGCCTGCTAGCTGCGCCCAGCCAAGGAGACCACTGCAGCCACTAGCCACCCTGGTGGCCTCAGAACAAATTGTCAGTGCCCGTGGCGTAATCCACGTACAAAAACTAGCCTGACACGACTCAGGCAACAAGTTGAAATTACCCAGCCCGGTCGGCAAGTGCGTTTGACCGCTCCAGTATTTCATTCTTACCCCTCCCAGGCACCTCTCAACTAATCCCTGACAAGAAAAACCGCATCATGCCCTAAAAGTCAAGATCACGGAACAAGCCCGGTGGACCGAGTAGCCGGGCCTCTGTTCAAGCCCCTAACAGAAATTACCTAACCGGAAGCCACACAGCCTTCAATAAAATCCCCATGAATAAGTCCCCTCCCCAAAACATCTCTCCGCATTACAGCCGATCCCCATCGCCAGCACCTACTCACAATTCTGACAAAGCATCCAACCTCAACTCTGAATTCGAGGACCAGAACCTCGAATACCAAACCAATCTAAATTTCGTTATAGAGGACCATAACTTTGAATACCCTTCCACATATGCCCGAGATAACACAATATTTCCGATATCACCTTAATGCAGAGTAGCCGTTATTTTCACTGGCATCGCAGGACCTGTGCCCCTTAATCGGTGCACAATACTCGGTGCCATCAGAGACCTCATCCCAACGCATGTCGCCCTAATAGAGGAAACCTCATAACTACATCTTCATGATTACTCCTCTCCAAAAACCGGGCGAGTTGGCTGTGCGGTTAGGAGCGCGCAGCTGTGAGCTCGAATCCAGGAGATAGTGGGTTCGAACCCCACTATCGGCAGCCCTGAAGATGGTTTTCCGTGGTTTCCCATTTTCACACCAGGCAAATGCTGGGGCTGTACCTTAATGAAGTCCACGGCCGCTTCCTTCCCACTCCTATCCTATCGTCGCCATAAGACCTATCTGTGTCGGTGCGACGTAAAACAAATAGCAAAAAAAAAAAGCTCCTGTCCAAGACAACCAACTCCCAGACATTGTTGATAGACTCTTTGCACTCGAAGATGTTCATCGACGCTTCATCATTCGCCTGCAAGAATCCCACCCTGACTTCAGATACGAAGAAAAACGACCTGCGGCTGAGTAAGAAAAAGAAGACCGCGAATAAGAGGCAGAAGAAATAGGAGGCAAAGAAGAAGAAACGCCGGAGGATGGACCTACCTTTCGTGACTGCGGCACGCAAACCACCCCACCACCAGAATTAGCAGACGCCAGCTCTCAAACCTCACTTCTCTTGCCTTTACCCACACACCCAGAACCACAATCCAAGAAACCTAACAAAACAAAACCCAAAGAAACACCAACTCATCCTAAAATCACCTAACTTGCAGCCACAAAACACACTCCAGCTGACCACTCACAATCTGAAACACCGTCACAAACCCTACCACTGGCACAACCACAACCGTCCACCTCCCCAGCTGGCCAAACTACACATACCCAAAAACATACTCGGCAAAACCTTAATAAGCCACGCTTGCAATCCTCACAATTTTTTCAGTGCTTCAAATGACTTCAACTTAACCATGCAGCCGCAAGCTGTCCTAACGAAATCCGCTGCAACAGGTGTGGCGATAACCATCATCACACCGTCTGCCCAGTCCGCCGAGAACAGGCAAAGTGTGCAAACTGTAAAGGCAAACACGCCGCTTCCTACCCAGGCTAAAAAAAGGCCATCAAAGCTCGCTACTTTGCGAGCAACACCTGTTCCACCCTCAACCATCCAACCATCAACCACCGTCGCTACTAAATCTGAAGCTTAATCTCCCTCCGGCGTACAACCCACACAATCAAACACAATCCTTCCCCTCCATAGATCTTCTGAAAAGTCTCCTAACCTTCTTAACCAGTACAACGTAAATTCAGCAACCGTATCTATAAAGCACTTTCCACCCAGCAGAACGGTATGCCTACCCAACACCAACAATGTAGCACGCCAAACAACTCCTCTACACCTCTACCGACTCCGGTGCTAAAAAACCTAACACACACCCTCGTCCGAAAATCAAATATCGCCACCACCACATCTCAAACACTCCCAGTCGTACCTGCTCCTGCCTTCCAGGAAATGCTGGAAGCTAGGGCTGAAATTAAAATGCTCGAATGGTCGAAACTAAGAAGAAGATACGACAAACAAGCTGGAACAAGCAAACTACCCAATCCGTAGGCTTGGGGCAAAGGACCTGGGCAAGGTCGGCGGGCCCACAATTGATTCAACTGCAACCACGCGATCGCGTGGTCTCGATCTTTCACAGACTCGCACGCTCAGTTGGAGGTTAGCTATCGTTGTGAATACATCGTGGTCAGTTGTATCGAATAACAAATTTAATAATGGAAAATAAAGATTTCTCAAATCACAGACCCACACTACACCGTGTTACTACTCACATTCCAACTGCACAACGTTCTACTGTGTACAATTTATTATTGTCTTTTATGTCTAGTAAGGAAGCCTACGAAACCGTCCAAACTTTGCGGCCATGACAATAGTGACAGTCTACCGCCATTTTGTTTCGGTTTCTTTCTTTCGACAGACAGTCGTCGTCGAATGGGAAATAGAAAGTGGAGATTACAGTAAAACTGGGAGCTGGTCTTGAAGTCGGGAGAAAGGCCTGTGTAAACATGTGCAGCAAGCTCCAGCTCCCAGCGGCCCGGTAATTTATCTTTAGAGCAAGCGAGGGAGCGACTGAGCCAGGGAAAGATGAATACATCACCTGGAAGAGCGGACTGACATTTTGCCGGCTACCTGTCAGTCAAAATAATTGCCCTACTAACGCTATTACGAGCGCACTCTTCCGGAAGCACGTCAAGGAAATTCACGAGACCGGACACAGTCAACAACGGGAGAGGTGTGTGATACATTTTACCGTACCTTAATTCATACAGCGTTCCTGCTCCTTGCCTGAATAACTAGATTTTTTATTAGGAAATGTAAAATTCTTACGGAAAGGAAGTCACTGTGGCACAAGATCATGCATAAGAATGCTAACATTAGAAATTCAAGTTTCTAGTTTAGCTCAAAGCCTAGATTGGAATTATTGATTTCGTTAAATATAACATTAATACAACATTTTTGTTGCGTCCATCCATAAAAAGTGTATATAAAGCAAACAAACAAAAAACTTGTAACCTGTCTGATATTTATCATTGGCTGTCATCCTTAGTGTCTTAACATGTGCACGACAAATCCTACCAATAATGCCAGTTTACTGGAGTAGGGTAACTAACTCATTGTATCAGCTTCCGTGTCAATTGTCCTCAAAAAGTTGGTGCTGCTCGCTACAGCAGTATAACTAACGTCAAATATTTGGCAAAGCCGATGATCAATGTAAGGTTTTTCACACAATAAGTTATCTCATCCATTAAATGATCAAAGATATAATTCAATAAAACTAATAATTCTTTAAAAAGATTTTTATTAGGTCATTGTCAGTTCATTTTTAGGGACTTACGGCATTTCTTATCACCAGGCGCATTTACTTGTATGTGTAGAGACTACCAAAATCCTGTGATGTTGAGGATTTTTCTGGTAACATAGGAAAATTATTTTCTTGTGGGGGAGAGGGAGAACGCACATTGCCGAGGTAAAATAAGGTGTCCTCAATTCACTCGAAAGGACGTGGATGTTGTTACCCATCGGGAAGTCGAACAATTTAAATTACGACAACCACTCTTGCGTACTGCTCTAGATTAACGTGATTTACAACGGAAATGAGTACCAGGGAAATCCATATTGTAGAATTAGAAACTTGTTACCTTCCACCCCTCAAAAAGCAATTCATGCCATGCACTGAAATGACACTGAACGGTGGAAAAGTGAAGTACTTTGTCTGGAGGTGAAGTATGGATTTCTAACTTTAGACTGCTGATGTTTGGATTCGATCTTAAATTTCGGTACTTCTAATGCGCACCGTATTATCTTATCAAAAATAAACAAATGTGCCATTATTCCCCTTAAGACAGAGATGGGAAGAAAGTTCTGCAAGAAATTTCGTTAATCCAAGCCGAACAACGTCGTCTTAGGTCGAGACAAATATTTATATTTCATTGCAAAGGAAAGCGTAGGTAGGCCTATGTTTTGAGGAATGTCACTGAAGTTGAACGTTAGTATATATGTAGGTGGAGGAGTGCAGTATCATACCTTGCAAAACCAATACCGTCAAGGTCGGAAGAAGAAGGAAAATGGAAAAGCAAATTGAAGGAAAAAGAGCGGAGCAAATAACTGGAAGTACTGCCAGACTGAGTTGTACTCTATGTGGTCGCTAAAAACGTTTTCTTAAGATGTGAGCCACTGGGAGTATCAATCTTCTGCCTGTAGAAGAATGAGTGCTAGTCTCCAAATGCATAAAGTTTCTAATTTATTGACTGACTGATTGACTGATTGATTGATTTAGATCTTCGAATCGGCAAGATGCTTTGTAATTTAAAATAAGGTACTCTACTGGAATTATCCTGTTATGAAGAAAACTACGAGTTACACTAAATGTGTAAGTCGATAGCCACTGCTGCTCGTCACCGAATCATAGTCCGGCTCCATGGATAAATGGTTAGCGTTCTGGCCTTTGGTCACAGGGGTCCCGCGTTCGAATCCCGACAGGGGCCATTTCATTTTTTACCTTCATTGGTAAATTTCGCTGGCACGTGGGCTGGGTGTATGTGTCTTCTTCGTCGTCATTTCTTCTTCATTACGACGCGCAGGTCGCCTAAAGGAGTCAAATCAAATGACCTGCATCTGGTGAGCCGAACATGTCTTCGGACACTCCCGGCACTAAAAATGTTCAGGCGATGTATTTATGTTTCTTATCGGTGTGCGAAACACTTCAGTGTGGTAAAAATCACGTTAAGAAACTGTAAAATGCGAAATCGTGTTAAAAATCGAAGAAATATTGTTCAAGCTGATAAAAGTTAGGAATGTGATAATGATAATATAGTCGTGGTGAACATGATAAATCCGAATATCGTATGAGTTCAGATAATAATAATAATAATAATAATAATAATAATAATAATAATAATAATAATAATAATATCAGGATAAAAGTCCCCTATGTTAAAACATGTATTTAACGGTAATGTCGAGTAAGATTTCCGTTCGCTTTCGAAATCCAGTGATGTGTGATAAAGTTATATTTACTCGTGGGAAGTTAATTTTTGTAACACCGTGTATTTTGTGATATAGGAAATCACGGTTTGTTATTTTGTCCTTGAGGTCCGAAAGATGTAATGAAGTGAATGAAAAGATTCTTATAAAATTGTTCGTCATGGGAGTACCGGAGTTTGAAAAGGATTTGGGACAGGAATAAATGGATTGTGTCTGAGTGAAATGTTAAGGGAATAGTTGTGAAGACGTTAAAGGCATAGGAAGCCTGTATTTCATGAGTAATGCCGCCGTGATGATAGGCGATGGAGAAGAATTTTTGAGACAGGCTATATTTGTCGATGGAGAAGAATTTTTTTGAGACAGGCTGTATATTAAATGTGATATTTCTGAGACAGGCTGTATATTTTGTCCCGTTAGCAATCCCGAAGAGCTGACTGATTTGAGTGCGTTATAACGCCTATTATCATTTCAAATCACGAACTTCTCATGATAAATAATTTGTGTAGAAGATGTAACTCTTGGTAGTTAAGTCCAAATGACGATTTTATGTAAAATCAGCATAGTGCATTTCATGGTAAGCGATCTCAAGAACAAAGGGCATTCTGGAACATGTTTATGGTGTTATTGAATTATTATAACAAATTTCCATTCAGTATATTTTTTATTACAAGACAACATGATCATTAAATCGGAAAAATGGTGGAATGAGATATTGGACGGTATTAAAGTGATAGTTTGGCTGTGTATATCAATGAAAATTCGCTTCACTGGATAATCTATACAGAATGTTAGGGGTATACGTGCAGATATTAAGCTAGTCGGCAAAGAAAAATACATCTCAAAATATATGCTATGTACGTTTTACCTTGTCCTATTAGTTTGCCCATAACTGAGCCAAATATTTCAGAACCTAATGTGTTTTGAACGGCCGTAGCAGGATATGCCGGTTACGTCATTCTGTCCACGCGTAGTGGAAGTACAGTAGCAGAGTATAGGGCTTGTTGAACCTGTTTCTGATCGCAGGCCAACACATGTTGTGCACTTCCCATAAAGGCTTGGCAAGTAGGAGAGGATGACTCACGTGCCAGGCCACTTGCTGTACTCGAAAACCGGTCTAGGGTACTCTGTGTGAAATGTACACAGAATACTTACAGTGACCTCGAAGATACGTACCAGCACATACATGCGAATCAAGTATTGTGTAGTTGTGTGTGATTTATAAGACGTCAATGGCATTACTCAGTGATCCAAGCTGACAAAATGAAATGAAATAGTTAATAAGTAAATGGAAAATGCGCGCAACACTTCTGCGCTGTTATTGCCACAGTCTACGATGAATTTCTGACAATAGACAATGCGAGTTGTCTATGCTTATTCATTAACTTTTCAGGTCAATGAAAGGACGGTGGACACTGAACGAAAAGGCTGTAAGTATTCAGTCATATTGTTATTAATGAGAGAGATTTCAAAAACAGTAGTTGCAACCATGCGTGAACATTGCTCGAAGGAAGAATAGCTACTGTGGAATTTTTTTTGCTAGCTGCTTTACGTCGCACCGACATAGATAGGTCTTATAGCGACGATGGGACAGGAAAGGGCTAGGTGTGGAAAGGAAGCGGCCGTGGCCTTAATTAAGGTACAGCCCCAGCATTTGCCTGATGTGAAAATGAGAAACCAAGGAAAACAATCTTCAGAGCCGCTGACAGTGGGGTTCGAACCTGCTATCTCCCGAATACTGGATACTGGCCGCACTTGCGTGACTGCAGCTATCGAGCTCGGTCTACTGTGGAATTGCCGCCGGGCATTTCTAATAGAAGGTTTATTCTTCTTTTTCCTAATCTGTTTACCCTCCAGGGTTGGTTTACCCTCGGACTCAGCGAGGGATCCCACCTCTACCGCCTCAAGGGCGGTGTCCTGGAGCGTGAGACATTGGGTCTGGGATACAACAGGGGAGAATTACCAGTACCTCTCCCAGGCAGCCTCACCTTCTATGCTGAACAGGGGCCTTGCGGGGGCCTTGCGGGGGAGTGGGGAGATTGGAAGGGATAGGCAGGAGAAGTGGGAAACTACGGGAAACCACTTTCAGGATGGCTGAGGTGGGAATCGAACCACGCCTACTCATTTGACCTCCCGAGGTTTAGTAGACCCCGTTCCATCCCTCGTACCACTTTTCAAATTTCGTGCCGGAGCTGGGAATGGAACACGGGCCTCCGAGGGGTGGCAGCTAATCACACTAACCACTATACCACAGAGGTGGACAGAAGGCTAATTACTGGACAGTAAGTGCCGATAGGTAATGTAACGGACCCGTTTAATTAAAACTTCCGTAATAATGTTACTACTACTACTACTTTCTACTACTATTACCTTTACTATTACCTTTACGTCGCACTAACTAATTTTCACGGATATCGGAGACGCTGAAGTGCCAGAATTTTGTACCGCATTACTTTTTTAAATGCAAGTAAATCTGCAGACACGAGACTGGCGTATTTCAGCACCTTCGAATACCACCGAACTGAGCTGCCTTCGAACCTGCCAAGGTGGGATCAGAAGACCAGCGCTCTATCGCCCGAGCTACTCAGACCGGCATTGGAGCTTAGAGTAAGTTGATCGTGCGGTTAGGGACGCGCAGCTGTGAGCTTGCATTCTGGTGATAGTGGGTTCGAACTCCACTGTCGGCAGCCGGGAAGATGGTTTTCCGTAGTTTCCCATTTTCACGTCAGGGAAATGCTGGGACTGTACCTTTATTTCGAATGCTTCCTTCTCTCTTGTATCCCTTTTCTCTCCCATCGTCGCCGTAGGATCTATTTGTGTCGGTGCGACGTAAAACAATTTGAAAATACATGTTTCGGTAATTTCGGAGACATGTCTGCAATTATAATATTAATAATAATTCGGACCAGTTAAAAGTTCAATATTTCTCTTTAGTGTTTTCTGACAGATTACGAGCTACGAAGTTTGAGTGGGGCGATTAACTTTTATTTTCTTAATAGTTAGTAATAACAGACTAACACAGTTTTTATGATAATATTGTTAGTGGCTTTTCGACGGGTGCAAGCTGACAGCAGCGCGCTCCTAATAGCACGGCCAAATCGCCCAGTAATAATAATAATAATAATAATAATAATAATAATAATAATAATAATAATAATAATAAATCTTTACGAGCCAATGGAGACGCGCGGTGTCGGAATTTTGCCCGCAGGTATTCTTTAATGTGCCTGTAAATCTACCGATCAGAAGCAGCACCTTGAAATACCAGGGACTGAGCCAGGATCGAGCCTGCTAAGTTCATGAAACCAGTGCTTGAACCGTCTGAGCCACTCAGCCTGGCAACGTTTATTTTGATACGTTTAATAGGCACTGCAAAGTCAGCAGTAGGCTAGAAGGCTTTCGTTTAATTTTAAACATGTTCTCTTCGTTTGGAAGCACGAAAGGAAGGTACGTTTAACTAATTTATTTTTATAACATGTCCCTTACTGGTATGAAGTAAAACGTTCGATGTGTTTTGACATTTCAATTCCGATACTACTCACTTGGAAATCCTATCCCCTGCATTCTTTCGTTGACGTGAGAAACTATTTATGTACACGTCAACACGGGGTGTTTCTGCATACGGCGAGTTGGACTCCCAAAAGACCATGATATTGAAATCGTACTGTGGGTGAATATTCCACGTAAGCAGTTCGACAAATGCACTAGACCTGTCACGTGCCAGTTCGGTTGTCTGCTGTCCCTAGCGACGGGGATGAGGCTGGACGGGTTCCCCGCCCCTACATGAAACCGGTCTGTCTGACCTAGACCTGAATAACACCTGTCAGAGATGCGAATTATCGTCCGTACTAGTACGCGAGTTACTTCTTAGTAGTAGCATCAGTAGTAGTATTTGAATAATGCCAGTGTACGAATACCATGACATGCTGCTAGTGTATCGTGTGGCAGAACAGAACACGGGTCGCCCTTCATGAATCTATCGGGAAAGGCTTCGAGCAATTTATATTTTGTTTCTTATTCACTACGAGTTAAAACAGAGGACACTTTGCGTTTTTAAGGGCCGAAAACCTTAAGATAGCAATCATCATCAAAATCGTCATCATCATCATCATCACCACGCATAAATATTCAATAAAATAATTGTTTTATATTCATCATTACTGATTAGGAACTATAAGTTAACATTTAACTTAAGAAAGTTGTCTAGAGTGGTTTCGTTAATTTACAAAAGAAAGTTTAAAATTTATTTTAGTGTAAGGCAAGCTGTATGTTTTTGTTTTCTGAACTGTTGTACTGTAATGTTTAACATAGGTACATTTTTGTTCACAGGCGTTTTCGTGTACGTTCGTAAATCCGTGCTTTTCGATTCGAGATATTCTTGTTACCGTCCACCTGGAATTTCGGAGCCCGTACTGTATGTTACTTCATTATTTTTCTACAACAGAGTGTTACTAATACGACTGTAGTTCCTCCGACCACGCCACTCTTATGTCTGTGTCACTAATGTGCGTCTTGTTTGGCTCTGTCCTGCTTGACTATGTGGCTCTCGTTACCTTCTTCTTCCTCTCATTCTACTGCAGGCGTATGTCTTACAGGTATACTGTATTCTACCGACATCATCTTAACACGCAGTAGCGTAATCTGCTGTGATTTACCAAGCTCGATAGCTGCAGTCGCTTAAGTCCGGCTCCATGATTAAATGGTTAGCGTGCTGGCCTTTGGTCTAAGGGGTCCCGGGTTCGATTCCCAGCAAGGTCGGGAATTAAACCTTAATTGGTTAATTTTGCTGCCACGTGGACTGGGTGTATGTGCCATCTTCATCATCATTTCATCTTCATCATGACGCGCAGGTCGCCTGCAAAGACCTGCATCTGGCGAGCCGAACTTGTCCTCTGACACCCCCACCACTAAAAGCCATACGACATTTCATTTCAGTGTGGCCAGTATCCATAATTCGGGAGATAGTGGGTTCGAACCCCACTCTCGGCAGCCCAGAAGATGGTTTTCCGTGCTTTCCCATTTTACACCAGGCGAATGCTGGGGCTGTACCTTAATTAAGGCCACGGCCGCTTCCTCCCCAGTCCTAGCCCTTTCCTGTCCCATCGTCGTCATAAAGCCTATCTGTGTCAGTGCGACGTAAAGCCAATAGCTGCTGCGATTTGTTATTAGCACCATCATAGTAAAATGTAATATAGTTGTAGCGGAATCTTCTTAGATACGTTCGGCATCTGTGGATTGCGTATAATTTGATAACTTATCTGTACTCATGAAAGCAACCGTCGGCCTAGCGTTCAGGTTAATAGCTACATGTCTCTAACGTGTAACCTTGTTTATGTTTCATAGATTTGTTGATGTGTATGTTTGACGTTTATACACAATACGAGATTACAGCTGACTCATCCCCACGAGCTTGACCTGGTTCTCGTCTTACGCATAATAATCTGTAGCCTAGGTAACTACTGCGACCGATGCTACCTCACGAGACATTTATTTCATCTTGTTTCTTCTTAAACCACGCATGTTTTACTATTTTCTTTAACGTATTTCAACTTTTAATGACCTGATAATAATAATAATAATAATAATAATAATAATAATAATAATAATAATAACGTTCAGTGCTTTACGTCCCACTAACTACTTCTACGGTTTTCTGAGACGCTGAGGTGCACGAATTTAGTCCCGCACGAGTTCCTTTTATGTACCAGCAAATCTACCGACACGAGGCTGACGTACAGTATTTGAGCACCTTCAAATACCACCGGACTGGGCCTGGTTCGAACCTGTGAAGTAGGAATCAAAAGGCCTGCACCTCAACCGTCTGAGCCACTCAGCCTGGAAGGAGGCACGAAATGTAGGTACGTTTAATTTATTTAGTTGTATAACATGTCCATTATGCCTTTGAAATTAAAAGTTCGATGTGTTTCGATAATTCTATTCCGATGCTACTCATCTGGGCATCCCATGACTGCTTTCGTTGGCGTAAGGAACTGCCATCTTTCTTCTACCTTTAGGCAATGCACACCGGGGATGGTACCGTATTTCACGCCCCGGCGCGCCTATCCCAAACAAAAATTATATCACACGCTCGTACAGGTCCCGCACCGATACAGGTTTTCAGGTCATTTCCATACTCACTAGATCACGGGGCTGATGACCACAGATATCCCAATCACCTAAAGAACATAACAGCAAATGAATCAGTATTAACGCTGAGAATTCGGTACATCTCCACGGTCCGAAACCGATGACCAGGGTTGTCTGAAGCCCCTAAGACGGAAACTAAATACTGACAACAACGAAACCAGTCTGGCGAGAATGTAACGTAACATGGCATACACTACTGTAGTAGCCACCTTCAGCTGTTATCGTAGTTAAGTTGCTCTTAAATATAAAACCACTTTGGCAAGTATGTTACGTAACATCTCGTGCATTGCATAGGTAGCGTTCAGCTGTTACGGTAGTACACTTGCTCGTAAACATAAACAGAAACCAGTTTGGCAGGGATGGCGCGTGGCTCGCCTGTTTCTCAAAGGGAAGCTATTCATTCCTAAGAACAAGGCATACTACCTATTCTAAATGCATCGTATCTCTTTGCTCTCGGAAAATAACTTCCGAGGATTACTAAAAGTTTGATATATAGTGGTTCGTCACATCGTTCTCTATTGCTAGGAGAAATATCTGAAGGTATACCCCTCACACCCTGTATATATAAAATAACATATCCTGACTGACTGACTGACTGACTGACTGACAGATTCATCATCGCCGAGCCAAAACTACTGGACATAATGAAATGAAATTTTAAGGATACATTTTTTGTTTCCTGTAAATCCCAATAGGAGGGGTGGAAAAGAGTGAATATTTGGTTGAATGCCTTTAATGAGTGTACATATATCTCAGAAACTGAAGAAATTACAGACCTGAAAATTTGTATATGGGATCTCCTTTAAAGATAAAGAAACACGTATCATTTGTTTTTGGAAAATCCAATTAATGGGGTATTAAACAGGAGTGACAAACTGGGGTGTATTTTTGAAAGGCTATATCTAGAGAATATCTCAGAAACGTGAAATGTTACAGACGTAAAAATTGGTATTTGGAATTACCTCTAAATATAAAGAAACATAGGTCTTTTTTTCGGAAACTCCACTTAAGGGGAACTAAAAAGGGGGTGAAATTTTCAAATGAGAATTTCTACAGTATATCTCATAAAACATAACATATTGCAGAAGTGGAAAATGGTATTTTTGATCTCTATTAAAAATAAATAAACGTGTATTTTTAGTTTTCGGATAAACCACTTGGGCGGGGGTGGGGTTAAACGGGACTGAAAATGGTGTTGAATTATTTTAATTAGTCTACTGATATCTCAAAAACTGAAGATGTTACAGACGCGAAATTTGGTATTATGAATCTGCTTTAAAAGTAAAAGAAACATGTATTCTAGGAAAATCCAATGAAGTAGGTGAGGAAAAGTTTAAAAAATTGAAAAATTATTTGAATTAATTGTATGAGGATACTTACATCTAATAAAAACTAAATTTGTTACAGACGTAAAAACTGGTGTTTGGATCTCCTTAAACAAACGAAACCCGGTTTTGGGGTGGGGGGCGGGAGTGAAAAGGAGTTGAATCCCTTTCATGAGGACACATATCTCAAAAACTGAAGATGTTAGAGTCGTGATAATTGGTATTTAGAAGATAATTTACTACTAAAGAAACAAGTTTTAGGTGGAAATTTACTTGGGGGAAGGGGGGAGGAAGAGTGTGAAAGGAAGTGAGAAGAAAGTGAATTATATTTATGGGGATACTTATATCTCAAAACTGAAGGTAACAGACGTGAACATTGGTGTTTGGAATCTCCTTTAAACATAAAGATACACGCCTTCTTTTTCAGGGGGACTTATTAAACTGAACCGCGGTGGGGTGAAAAAGGTGGTGAGACCAATTGATTTTACTGTTCATAATATACTTATAAGGAGCCTCCATGGCTCAGACGGCAGTTCGCAGGCCTCTCGACGCTGGGTTCCGTAGTTCAAATCCCGGTCACTCCATGTTAGATTTGTGCTAAACAAAGCGGAGGCGGGACAAGTATTTTTCCGGATACTCCGGTTTTCCCTGTCATCATTCAGCAACACTCTCCAATATCATTTCATTTCATTTCATTTGTCATTCATTAATCATTGCCCCAGAGGAGTGCGACAGGTTTCGGCAGCCGGAACAATTCCTATCCTCGCCGCTAGATGGGAGCTTTATTCATTCCATTCCCGACCCGGTCGAATGACTGGAAACAGGCTGTGGATTTTCAATGTACTTATTCTGAACATAAACCGATCATTTTTAATCTTTTCTGGGTTCGTTTTCAGGAGCCACCTTTTCCTTCGGAGAACGTTCTTAGATTACAATAGATGATCCTGGCATATACATACAAATTTAAACACATTTGAAATAAACGCTGGGAATGAGATTGACCGTACAATTGTTCACCTCTATAATAAGGTCAATAATGCACGCATGTATGTCATTCGCATCGTCAGGAATCCCGCGCACTTGCCTACGCTCGTCAATGGTGCTGGTCACATTGTCATCAATGACAATGGCAGCAGATGTAATTTACTGCCAAGTAGCGGTCTTGCATATTGCTGTGGGGTCCAGACAATAATAATAATAATAATAATAATAATAATAATAATAATAATAATAATAATAATACCTAAATTCAACTAATTTCACCCAGCCTAATAATAATAATAATAATAATAATAATAATAATAATAATAATAATAATAATAATGTTCTGGACCGTCGTCAAAATGTGCGGACCGCGCTGGAAACGGGCCCTGGACGGGTAATGACTACGAATGCAGTCCGGCCGCGGGTTCAGTACCGCCAAGGTACCCAAGATGACACCACTCCAGATCTCCTCAAGGATTTGATCCACATTAAAAATGCTTATAGGAAAGGACGGCAAAGATTTAGAGACCCAACTGACCGGTTGTTATACCTGGACTTAGCCGGGGAAGTACGAAATCGATTATTGGAAAAAGATTGAAAAATGTGAGGAACGTTGCCGTAATCTCTCAGAAAATGATTCAGATCGCGAATATCGGCGGATTATATATGAAACGATAAGCATTGAATTATAAATTTCAGTATAATTCCGTAGCGAAGCACGAGTATCTTGCTAGTAATATCTAAAAACAGATTGTTCAATACTTTAATATATTAGAGTCTCTTCGTACTTAAAAACCGAACATATCCACAGCCCGATGATAACTTGTTTTCAAACAATAACAACAATAATAATAATAATAATAATAATAATAATAATAATAATAATAATAGAAGGAAGAAGAAGAAAAATATATCAACCACAGCAAGAAATAAACAAGCTAAACCGTGGCATATACTGCTCGTTAATGGCCTTGGCCAGATACCTGCAGACATCTTACTGCTACGGGATCATTAAGACGGCATTCACAGCCACAGTGCTTTAGCAGATCTGCTGCCTCATGTCATAAAATCCTTAATTGATGTCTCTTCCAATCTGTGGACGAGCCAGAAATCGAACCTGACACCTCCGGGTAAGAGACAGACACGCTAATTTTACTACAGGGGTAATAACAATAATAATAATAAGAATAATAATAATAATAATAATAATAATAATAATAATAATAATAATAATAATTAGAAAAAGCAAAAGGATAATAAGAATCGCCTACATTAATGGCACACCTGGTTACTCCTCGACCTAGACCAGGTTTCTTCAACTCTGTGTTAAATTTTACTTAACAAATGTTAACTAATTAAGACATTTCCATAAGATTTTTGAACGCGTTTGGCAGTGAGAGTCTTTTGTTCCTTTAAATAAAGCGCTCCTAGGGGTGTGTTGAAATAGTACTTTGTTACACATGGTTGACATTTTTGTAGGCGATGGCTAGCGGAGACCGCTAAGACATGTCACGTAAGAGGCAAGAGAAGCGTTATTATGATGAATGCGAGACAAATGTTATTATAGTTGTAATTTGAAGGTATGCTAGTGTGCTAGAAATGGAAGAACGGACTGTTATATCACAACATTCAATATAGCCTGTTCTTATAAGAGTGCAATCTAAGTCTCCGACACTACCGGGAAAATGTGATAATTGATATGTCTTGAATGATTTTCGGGCATTCTTTTATTGCGGTGAAAGTAATGTAATGCCTTGTTAATGCTGCAATGGCAGCAGGAATTCTTCGCAGATTTCTACACACTCTTGTCCTGCACTCGTGTACTAAATAGGGTGTTTCAAAAATGGGGGGCATAATTTCAGGTATGTATTTGTTATATGTAGACAATCAAAATAGTTTATTACAACATGTGTCCAGAAATGCTTCATTTCCGAGTTATGGCCTTCACAACACTGAACTTCACCGGAAAGTTTTTCTTCCGCAGGTCATTGTCATTACAGAAGAGGTTCAAAATGTCCACCTCCTGCTTGAATACAGACCTCACATCGATGTCTCATTGACATGGATCGAATGTTTCCTGATCGATGGATAGGCAGAGGTGGCCCGATTGCTTGGTCTCCTGGCTCACCTGATTCGAACCCTCTCGTTTTCTACTTGTGGGGCCATTTAAAACCATCGGTGTATTCGTCTCCGGTGCCTGCTGTGGAAACCTATCGGAATCGAATTGTGGCATCGTGTGAGGACATACGCAATACTCGTGGAGTTTGGGATCGTGTTCACAGGTCAATGAGACATCGATGTGAGGTCTGTATTCAAGCAGGAGGTGGGCATTTTGAACTTCTTCTGTAATGACAATGACTTGCGGAAGAAAAACGTTCCGGTGAAGTTCAGTGTTGTGAACTCCATAACTCGGAAATGAAGTATTTCCGGACACATGTTGTAATGCACTATTTTGATTGTCTACATGTAACAAATACATACCTGAAATTATGCCCCCTATTTTTGAAACACCCTGCATAGCCGCCTGGAATAAACTACATGAAGTGTGTCTCAAGCATAATATCTAACAAGGAGAGGCCCGACCCTGCGGTCAACCGATTTCAACGGGTGTCAATGTATCCGTGGTGTGGACACTCAACAGTAAAATGAACAGTAAAAATAAAATAAAGTCAAATGTCATGACACAGGATCCGCTTCGGACAAAGCGGATGTGATAGAAAACTAAAAGGCGAACAAATACGTTAAGCTAGTTAAAGTCGATTGAACTCAGGGACTGACCTCCCCTTTTAAAAACTATAAGCAACCGCAGCACTGAAGACACTGATAACTTTCAGTCTGTTGGAAACTTTAACCTATTTTCAATTTCTTCTAGTACCGTACCTTGTTAATAATAATAATAATAATGTTATTTGTTTTACGTCCCACTAACTACTTTTTAAGGTCTTCGGAGACGCCGAGGTGCCGGAATTTAGTCCCGCAGGAGTTCTTTAACGTGCCAGTAAATCTACCGACACGGGGCTGTCGTATTTGAGCACCTTCAAATACCACCGGACTGAGCCAGGATCGAACCTGCCAAGTTGGGGTTAGAAGGCCAGCGCCTTAACCGTCTGAGCCACTCAGCCCGGCCCGTACCTTGTTCGTTATGGCTTTGGTAATTAGATGTCTCTGTAGAAATCTTTCATTTTTTTTCCTTAGTATGGGTCGTCCAATGCCTTTTTTAATTTTTTTTTTTTTTTTTTTTTTTTTTTTTCTTCTTCAGTTTATAAATAGTCTTCATACAGCATTATAGCTTCTAACTTACGTCTTCTACGTGCAACGATTTTCAAATTTTAGCAGCTGTTAAAGTGGTTTAACACAGGACTGCTGCCATGTTAATTTAACACAAGTATCAACAATTTTTTTTAGAGTTAACAATTTTTGATGAGAGGACTATTTTTGTTCAATTATGTGTTAAGTCTGCTCAACAGCAGTGTTAACACTTAACATTCGTTGAAGAAGCTGGGCCCTAGTGTTTCTAAGTAGCAGTCTCGATCCTGGCTGAGCTCGGTGAAATTCGAGGATGTTTAAATGCGACGACAACGTGTTATAGGCTTCTGGTACTTAGCATACTTCTGTAGGTCAGAATTGGGGCACCCTTCCGTCTCTTAAAACTATAGCAATGGAGGGGATGTCAAGTAATTATTATTATTATTATTATTATTATTATTATTATTATTATTATTATTATTATTATTATTTTCTATCCCCACCTTTTGTCTAGTTATCTGGGATCGTCTCTAACGTGGAATAAGCCCTGTTGTACGGCCGGATGACCTTCCTGACGCCAATCCTATGTTGAGAGATTTATTCACTATAGCCAGTTTCATTGGTGGTTAGCAGTGCCACATGTTGTGTATTGGTGAAGATATGTACTATATTAAGACGATCACAAACACCCAACCTTGAGCTAGAGGAATCAACTAAATGTGATTAAAGTAGCCGGTCCGGTCGGGAATCGAAACCAGTGCCCTCTGAACCAAAGGCCACAGTACTGACCATTCAGCCAAGGAGCCGCATTCTTCTTCATCTTCTCCTTCTTCTTCTCATTATTATTATTATTATTATTATTATTATTATTATTATTATTATTATTATTATTATTATTATTATTTCCTTTGATTTGAGAATAATTGCTATGGATTCTAAGAGACCTGCTGAATATGGTTCATTTGTGAGCTATTAAATATTATAGGCTACTGATACGAGTTTCACACATTAAAGCAACCGACTCGAATGGGATAAGAACTTATCTGTATCATTCTGACTCCCTAGATGAAAGGCCAGCGTAGTGGCCTTAGGTTCTGGGAGCCATGTGTTCGATTCCAGGTCGTGTCGGGCATTTAACTTCATTGGCCCGGCGACTAAGAATTTGTGCTGTCCCCAACATCCCGCGTACAACACACATCATCATCCTACACCATAATAACACGTAGTTTCCTATATACGGAAGATGATGCCCACCCATATCCGAGGGTCTGCCTGACAAAGACTGCACCTGGCTGGCAATAGCCATCCGAAATTTTTATATTATTATTATTATTATTATTATTATTATTACTATTATTATTATTATTATTATTTTGTCCGTGTCGAATGGGAAGTGAACTGGCATCGAGAGACTACTCAGAATGATCCTGGCCCAGTCCGGTGGTATTTGAAGGTTCTTAAATACGTCAGCCTCGTGTCAATAGATTTACTGGCACGTAAAATAATTTCTGCGGGACTAAATTTCGGTACCTCAGCGTCTCCGAAAAGGGTTCTTTTACGTGCCGGTAACTGTACCGACACGAGGCTGGCGTTCTGGGTTTGATCACCTTCAGATACCACCAGACTATGTCAGGATCAAACTGGCACCTTGGAGTCAGAATGCCTGGCCAGCGCTGTACCGTCTGAGCTACTCAGCCACGCAGTACTAATGTATATGGCAATAAATCAGTGAAGGGCTGAAAGAAGCGCAGCCTACTTCTTCGCTACATCCCACTACAGCCTTGAAAATAGGTTTTCTTTGGTTTCCCCATCTTCACACGAGGAAAATACAGGGGTTGTGTATTCAGGAACACCACGGCCACTACCATCCTAATCCTATCACTTTCCCAATTTTACGTCGTCGAAAACGTTCGATGTGTTAGTGCGACGTTAAACCACTAGTAACAAATAAGAAAGGACTTACAACAGCAGCGCTTGGGAGACTTTGTATTACGGAGCATAAAATATCTACAATGAAAGCATATTTCTCTGGTAAATTTCAAGGAAGATTTTCGATTGACATAACAGGTACTTACACTGCAATTTTAGTAAGACGTACGAATTAAGAAGAATGCCTATATTGTCCTACATTGGAGGAAGTTGAAAACTGAGATATTTCTGTTCACAGTAATATAGCACTATTTATTGAAATACCTTTACTGTGTATAACCTTTCTGTAACACACATTTGTATAAGGGACGTAACTTTGCCTTTACAAGCGGAGAATGGCTTTTAAAAACCATTTATTCCTTTTAGGTAGCTTGATGGGTTTCTTACTTTCTGTTGAGGATGATCAGTGAAGCAAAGTAGGAGATTTTGGTCTGACATTTGACAGTAAAGACTATCACTCCCATTAAGCAGTTATGATTAGTGATGTCGGAATTTAAGAAACTTACGTTTATACACGAGAGTCACCAGTCCACTCACTATTCAATGAAGTAAGTTGCTGTACGAGAGGCCCTGGTGTGAATCCGAAGCTCTACCAAGAATAAATGATAATTATTATTAGTTTTATATCCCTCAACCTTCCGACGCCTTGGCTGAATGGTCGGCGATGAGGCCTTCAGTCCAGAGGGTCTCGGGTTTGATTCCCGGCCGAGTCGGGGATTTTATCCGCGTCTGTTTAATTCTTCTAGCTCAGCAACTGGGTGTTTATGTTTGTCCCAGCACTTTCTTCTTCACATTCAGACAACACACCACACTACCACCCACCACAGAAACACGCAATAGTGATTATATCCCTCCACGTAGGATGGGCGTCAGGAAGGGCATCCGGCCATAAGACAGGACCAAATGCACATGAGCGACACAGTTCGTACCCGCGACCACACAAGTGTGTGAAAAAATTGTAGAAAGAAATCCTTCAACTATATTTTTGCTTCTTGGAGAAACCGAGGTGCCGCAGGAGTGTCTTAACGTGGTAGTAAATCCACCGGCACAAGACTGGCGTGTTTGAGCCCCGGAAAATATGAGTGGACTGAGATGGCATTGAACCCGCCAACTTGAACTCCACTGTATGAATCACTCAGCCGGATTCTGCTAAGAATCTAATTTCTTTCAAGACCTGACATTGGAACTAGAACCAGTCAACTACGGAAAACCGGTAAGAATGTTAAGATTACTTGCGGGCGGATTCAGTTATTAATACTACTACTTGAGACTGATGTAGCATTTGTTTGAAGTAATTGACACGTTCACTAAAGAAATATAAATTAACTGAACTCGGTAAGACAGTAGGACAATAACTACAACGCATATCAAACCTGAGAAATTTGAACTAAACAAAGTTTGACGGAACATATTTCTTCTAGGACTCATTCTAATACAACTGAAGCAAGCGAATTGTAGTATTAATATCATGTTAACTGTTTTGATTATTAATATCGTGTTAACTGTTTTACATCCCGCTAACTACTTTCACGGTTTTCGGAGACGCTGATAAATCTACCGACACGAGGCTAGCGTATTCGAGCCCTACCAGACTGAAGAGGGATTGAACCTGCCAACTGGGGATCAGAACCCAGCGCTTCTACAGTCTAAGCCACTCGCCCAGCAAGTTGTAGTTTTATGTGACTCTTGATATCGTGACCATAGACATGAGATCTAAAGTTTACATGGAAATCATACAACAGTGACGTGACATCATTTCAGAAATCCTACGAGCATTGACTGGGATCAATATTTACTATGGCCACCTTAGTGATTAGAAGCTTTTGATGATGTCACTTGGGTATCTATACGGCAACTGAATAATCATATTAAATGTATCATACACTTTATTATTATTATTATTATTATTATTATTATTATTATTATTATTAATTTCATCATCTTACTACTGATTTAACCTACCACTAACACATGGAAGGCAATTTGGGTGACGTAATGATGGCGCAAAATGCTAGGATTGAGAAGAAAGCGGTCGTAGCGATTAAGGTACAATCCCAGCATTTGTCTCGTGTGAAAATGGGAACCCACGGGAAACCATCCTCCGGGCTGCAGACGGTGGGGGTCGAAATCACCGTCTCCCGAGTGAAAGATAACAGCTACGTGATGTGAACCACTCAGCCAACTCGCTCGGATTATTATTATTATTATTATTATTATTATTATTATTATTATTATTATTGCTTATGTGTGTATTTTCTTTTACTGTAACTATGATCCCACTTTCCAGCAGTTAGTGCAGCTATTCAGATTTTTTCTTCTTCATCCACTGCCTTTCTCACGCCTGTGGGGTCACGGGTGCAAACTGTGTCGCACATGTGGATTTTCACCTGTTTTACGGACGAATGCCCTTCCTGACGAAAACCCTATCTGGAGGGATGTGATCATTATCGCGTGTTTCGCGGTGGTTGGTAGTGAAATGTGTTTTATGAATAAGAAGAAGTGAGTGTTGGGAAAGACACAAACTCAAACACCCTGTCCCCAAGTCAGAATAATCAATGAGACGCGATTAAAATTCGACTTGGCCGGGAATCGAACCCGGGATCTTCTGAACCGAAGTTCTTAACGCTGACCATTCAGCCAAGGAGTCTGATATTCAGGATCCTTTTTAACCTGTTACTAAGTTGATGATGATGTATGGGCCCTAACATCTAGACAATCGGCCCCTTAATCTATTACTAAAACCTTACACGTACATTTTAATTTATGTTAGGCCTACCCCTATTTAAAATTCTACATTCTCCACTGGCCAGAACGCCAGACTTATAATACTCCTGCTGAGAATTCGTCGGATTTAGTTATAATACTCGTTCTGGCTAGTGTGTTCAGAAGAACCATTACCGAATTCGTTAACATAGGTTGCGAGGTACTTACACTTATGCTATGCATTTTATTTTATTTATTAATTTTGCGTAGCTGACTTAGTTGTACGTTTGTTTATTCAGTGAGACGGCTATGATAAAAGAATCGTCCACCGACTACTAGGGACGGGAAAGTTCAGAGATAGAATCCTCCTTATTAGTACAACTTTTCAAATAAGATGTTCACGTTTTGTAGCACGACGATACCAAATAAATCTATAATATCTTCCGTACAACCTCAGCCGCAGGTCTAGCTATGAATTTCTCCTGCACTGAGTACTGAAGCTGTTATCCTTGCGTGTTTCAAGTCAGTAAGACATTCGTATTATTACCTGGCCAAAGTCGATAAAACCTTGCGACGGAGATTTGCCACGATGTCAAGCTAAGGAAGGACATAGCAACGCTGGTGATAGGGACCGCAGGATCGTCGTTATTCTAGTTGTCATATCTGTTGTGAATGTGGTGCATGTTAAGGAACTTCACTTTCTGTGCTGTTTGTAACAGAGTTTATTTACAGATTGGGGTAGGTCCCCCGAGGCTTGAAATATGAACTATTCTAGCATTTGCTAAGGGTGTGTGTGGTACACTAGAAGGAAAATTTCCCAATAGTCTTTGTGGTAGAGATCAAAACGTGGTTCGCTTCTTGGGGTACACAGTTGTGAAGGCGAGTGACAGAGAAATAATAGCCGCTCAAGAAAAGAATGAACGCTTGGTATTGTATGTTCCTAGCATTTTATCTGACTTAATTTTAATTATTATCAAAATATATCTCGCATACAGATACACACCTTGTGGATACGCACAACAAACCTTAGACAATCTATACGTTCAATTGTTCCTGAGAAAGGTCTACGTGCGAGGAACTTACCATGCGCTGATTTCATTTTTGAATGATTGTACATGAATTCAAGTCATACTCTGACGCTTCTCGGACAACTACAGTTAAGTAGAACCAAATTAGAGAAATCCTAACTTTAAGAATGATCACATTTAGACATTTATTTTATACGAAAAAGTGGATGGATAAAGAATGACCCAATAAAAATTTTGTATATTTCTCTAATGTCAAATTGCCTGCGTGATCTAAAGCTACCGTCGCCCTAATAGGTTCATTAAGAATAACTTTCGCATAAAACGCTGACAGAAACATAAGAAGCTAATGTCAAGAGCAGCAGTAATGTCATGGCTAAGTCCGTGTAGGGTCTCTGCCATGCTCGCACTGAAGAGGTAAGGAGTTCATAATTTAGTTTCTCTGAAGTCAGTGAAGCATAGTTGTTCTTGCTCATTACATAGGATTTTATGAATATGGTAACAGATATTCGTATCACGTGATCGTAAAGTAGCATTCGTAAAATGTAGCAAGTGCGGTCTTTGATTAAAATGACAATATAAGACGGGGGTAGGGTTCAAACGATCTAGGAAAGGAGACCGGATCCAATTCAGCATATTATAGGAAAAGGCTCGTTTGACTTACCACTGCGTGATCTAACTCGCTAGCTCGTACCGCTGACGCACTCTCACACAGCACACACCCGCCTTGGCGGGATACACGCGGGCGACTGAATTGAAGGGAACACTGAGTGGGGGAAGAAGGCGGCCACAACACCCCTAGTCTGCGTGCGCACCTTTCTGCTTAGCTCTTCTGTTTACTTACCCGCTTCTTCGGTTAATTTTTTGCAAGGGCTTTAACCAAGGAATGCTCCGGCCGATATTAGAGAGATGATAAAAAAATGCAGAGGACAATCTTATGTTTGCAAAAGAGACAATCCCCCTAGTTTCCGCATTCATCTGATAACCTAGTTCCTAGAATATCATAACACGCCATGCAAGAGGGATATTACCTTTTCTTTATTGACTCATCCGACAGATCTACACCCACTGTGCGGTGCACTTTGGTTGGGACTTGTGTCTAGAGCCAAGGGTTGAAAGAGAAAATTCCGGTGTAATGTGTAGGAATTTAAGGGTGCTGAAATACACAAGACCAATCGGCACGTTACATAACCCCTCTAAAAGTAAAATATACCGAACCAATATCACAAAAACTGAGTCCAAATGATCCTCTACACAAGCAGAAAGTCTCTATTGCGTCAGTAATCGCGGCTGGATGTTGAGATTCTTATCAGAGTAAATAATAGGCACCAGTAAGAAGCTCTGTAAAAGAGTTTCATGCATTTCCGTGTTTTTTTCTATTTGATTTACGTCGCACCGACACAGATAGGTCTTATGGCGACGATGGGACAGGAAAGGCGTAGGAAAGGGAAGCAAGCAGTCGTGGCTTTAATTAAGGTACAGGGCCGATGACCTTCGATGTTAGGCCTTTCAAAACAACAAGCATCATCATCAGCAGGATTAAGGTACAGCCCCAGCATTTTCCAGGTGTAAAAATGGGAAACCACGGAAAACCATCTTTAGGGCTGCCGACAGTGTGGTTCGAACCCACTATCTCTCGAGATACTGGATACTGGCTGCAATTAAGCGACTGCAACTATCGAGGTCGGTTTTAACGTTTTTAATAAATTTTGCACTATTACTCAATTATTTACACTCCACACCAAGTTATTTTTTTTGCTAGGGGCTTCACGTCGCACCGACACAGATAGGTCTTATGGCGACGATGGGATAGGAAAGGCCTAGGAGTTGGAAGGAAGCGGCCGTGGCCTTAATTAAGGTACAGCCCCAGCATTTGCCTGGTGTGAAAATGGGAAACCACGGAAAACCATTTTCAGGGCTGCCGATAGTGGGATTCGAACCTACTATCTCCCGGATGCAAGCTCACAGCCGCGCGCCTCTACGCGCACGGCCAACTCGCCCGGTCCATACCAAGTTATTCTTGTCTTAAATGTTTTGTTTGGGCCTTTTATTAACGCCGTGTAAATACAAAAAACGGGAAACAAAATATATTGTCCAAATACTGTAAGTGTCGAAATACCTGTACGGTACATTTGTTGATGATGATGCTTGTTGTTTAAAGGGGCCTAACATCTAAGGTCATCGGCCCACTGTACATTTAAATGGGTATATGCGTAGAAAGTTACTACAGTCTTCACTCACTAAGTTACTACTAAAACGTTTTTATTCCGTCCCTGATGGGGCAGTGCCGCCTTCTCTTAGGCCAGGGAGATGCGACATGGTGAAGGAGATATTTGGTGAAGGTGACGGGGTTGGCGGCAGTGGCCTATACTTTGAACTGTCCTGGCATTCGCCTTAGTGCAAGAGAATGGAAAACCACCATTCTCAAGACAGCCGATGGTGGGGACCAGCCCCTCTCCGTCTCCCGAGTGCAGAGCCGTGTTCACCCCTCCACTGTTCGGTAGCTCGGTCAGACCAAGGGTAGGCCACTTGTAGGACGAAGTCTATTCTGTAACCACCGAACATTCTTCAATTTTTGACATGTTTGTCATGAGTTCATGCGGATCATGTTTCAGATATATGGAGTTAAGATATTCCCTTACCCACCTGGCCTTTTCCCAGTTATCCGGGATCGGCATTAATATGAATTACGCCCTGTTTTACGCATGCCATTGGCCCTTCCTGTGGCTAACCGTATGGGGGTGGGGGAGGGATGATTTATTTACTGTTGCATGTTTTCTTGGTGGTTTGTAGTGTAAGGTGTTGTGTGTGCGAGGACGTGTTTTAAGTTGATTACAAACACTCGGTCTCCGAGCTAGAAGAATTAACCTAACGTGGTTAACGCTAACAATTCATCATGGGAACCGGACTTTCAGATATAATTAAGAGCTTGAAATAAACATTCTTGAGATAATTTTCGATAATTTATAGTAACGAATTCAAATAACAAACTCTTGTTTGTTAAAAAATTATTCCGTGTTTCATAAGTTTTATCGCCCTAGTTTATTCAAGTGCGAAGTTTAATTGATTTTAAACTGATTTCATTCAGAAATATATATATATATATATATATATATATATATATATATATATATATATATATAAAAGTTATATGTAAGTAGACGTAACGAAATAGTTCAATTTTCTGCATAATAATATTTATGTACACGATTGGTGAACACCGAAGATTCTTCTATACGAACAGAATTTAGAATTTTTCTCATTTAAAAGGTGCGTATTAATAAATATATTTAACTACTTAATCTCAAAAATAATATGAACAAATTATTGCGTGCAACATTATGCCAAAAGACTACAGTTGATACTTACGGAAAAAGTAGCCTCCCTTACACATTTTTGAAGAAATAATTCGTGACAGACAGACTTGAAGAATGAAGTAAGTATGCTAATATCAATAAGTCAACATAAGTGAATTGCCCCCTATTTCACCAACATTACCCAAATGAAAATGTTATACTGTATACTTTGTGACGTGCCCAGAAGACTCACTTGAACGCTAATTGTGACAAGTAAAAAATATCCTTTAGTCAACTAAATATCCGTGGTTTCCCATTCTAATTTTACATTAACTCGTCTTCTAGAGAGAATGAGCGCCACTCCGGGGAAGAAGCCTCAAAGACAAAATTTATAAATAGAAATACAGATTCTTGAATTTCCCATGGGTGGAGTGACGGGACACTAATCATTAAGTACTTTCTTGAGAGGAAAAAAGGAGAATTAACGTGATATGATTGAATTTGAAAATAACCAAAAACAACGGTTTATTGAAATTAAGAATGGAATGACGAAGTTGTACCACGAACTGAAATTTAACTTTAACTAAATTTGAAAATAAAGCATTAACAAGAAATTAAATCACACTAAGATTTACATCAGTATTCTAAAAGGCTCACCAATTGTAGCTTCGCCGGGCTGAGTGGCTCAGACGGTTAAGGCGCTGGCCTTCTGACCCCAACTTAGCAGGTTCGATCCTGGCTCAGTCCGGTGGTATTTGAAAGTGCTCAAATACGTCAGCCTCGTGTCGGTAGATTTACTGGCACGTAGAAGAACTCCTGCGGGACTAAATTCCGGCACCTCGGCGTCTCCGAAAACCGTAAAAGAGTAGTTAGTGGGACGTAAAACAAATAACATTATTATTATTATTAATTGTAGCTTCTCTCATGTAGGCTCATTCCGTTGTTCTGGATTCCTCGTGGCCATCTGTAGTAGGGTGATTCATCAGGCCAGTTTGGTACGAATCCTGCCTCATGCGTGACTCAGTCACTAACTGAATGATGTCTTGGCTAACTTTATCACTTCCTATTATGCCAATATTCAATAGCTAGAAAATCATCCCTGATAATTTAAACCACCATAGGTTCGTTTTTACGGAGAGAATACCAGATAGGGATTCTTCCAAGTTATGAAAATAACGTAAATACATATCAACATCAATCGATATTTGGAACAACAATTAACAAGTCTTGATTTAAAGTTCAGTCCATTTCGGACTGCAAATACTGACTGCAAGCAGTCGCAGAAAGTTAATCAGCATGACAAGTGCTAAGTGAATGAGAATAATTATATCACTGAGAAGAGGGGCTCCGAAAATGTGCAATTCGTATATATTAGAGAGAGCTATTCCCACTTGGTCCTCTGTCACGTGTTACAGTTACATCGTAGTTCTGTTCCCTCCTCTGCTTTCTTCAGTGGCTCATGGAAACGTCACAGATAGCCCCCATCTGACAGGGTGACATCTCCCGCCGAACAGGCGCACCATGACGTTATCTACAGTAGATGGGTGGTGAAATTTTCAAATAATCAAGCTCGAATTCAGAAACTGTCGTTGAGATGCAGGGTCGTCTGACGTAGATTTCGGATAATTTTCCCTTTTTGTCGCCTGTGTCCTACAACCTGATGAAATAACCGTTTTATGAAATAGTTGCAAGTCAAATATAGAACACGTGTAGCAAGATTACCCTTCAGAAATATCGTTCAGCTCTTATTATCAACTACCGGTACCGTAATACAAAATAAACCAAGCAAGTTGCCGTGCGGTTAGGGTCGCGGTGCTTTGAGCTTGAAGTCAGGATATAGTGGGTTCGAACCCCACTGTCGGCAGCCAAGAAGATGGTTTTGTATGGTTTCTCATTTTCACATCAGGCGAATTCTGGGACTGAAACTTAATTAAGGCCACGGCCGCTTCCTTCCCACTCCTAGCAATCTCCTCTCCCATCGCCGCCATAAGACCTATCTGTGTCGGTGCGACCTGAAGCAAATTGAAAAAATATGTATATATAATGGAATGATTATGAGAAACCTGTATGCAAGAAAAACACTATAAATGCATACATGCGCATAAATGTTATAAAATTGCGAGGATAAACACAAATGCAGTTAATCACACTTGGTACAATAGCTGAGTGGTCTGTAACGACCTAGCCGTTACAACTTCAATACTAAAAAATGATATATATTTTGGCTATAGGTGAAAATGAAAATGAAAACCTACAACCTGTTTTCCAATCATTGACCGGGTCAGGGATGTGATGAATGAAGGAGATGTAGGCTAGTAGTACGATGGGGTCGCCACTCCCAAAGTGATTTATTAATGAGTGATAGATGCTATGACATGAGAATGGAGAGTGTTGCTGGAATGAAAGATGACAGGGAAAACCGGAGTACCCGGAAAAATCTGACCCGCCCCCGCTTTGTCCAGCACAAATCTCACATGGAGTGACCGGGATTTGAACCACGGTATCCAGCTGTGAGAAGCCGACGCGCTGCCGTCTGAGCCACGGAGGCTCCTTGGCTGTAGGTAAACTCTGCAAATTCAAAATATGAAGAAAATAATAGACAAATTACTTTTATGCAGTGTTTAAAATATCTGTAAGTGCAAGTTGTTTATGAATTAAATTCACGTGAAGCAAGAACGAACCATAAAATATGGCACACGGGTGGCATCGTTTTCAGTAAGCACAGAAATATTTTCATGTTATCGAGCCGCAGTATTTTTGTTTATGAATCAAACATGTTAACATCTTTTATAATAAATTTAGCGTAAAAACATTTGGTTTCCTCTGCTTTTAAACAAACGACAGACCTCTTTGTCTAGATCGCCGCGATTTTACCTTTTCACTTAACCCTTTGAGTTGTAAATGATACTGCTGTAAAACCTTTGAACATTTTTATTCGAGTGAATATATTTCATAAATAAAATACAGCGTGTATATTTGCTGATGGTGTTTTTTATTGCTTTAAGAGAAGGTCGTCAGTAAACGGCAAGACGTCCACGTGCAGCTCACTCTCGACGATGAACCCATCGCTAGGATTCACCAATACCAGTATCTAGGATGTTACCTCCACCAGAAATGGGACTGAAGCCAAGAAATACGGGTCCGCATTGAACATGCGAGAAGCATGAACATGCGAGAAGCATGCAGATGAAAAAACTGCTCAACAACCGCAACCTACACCTAAACCTAAGGCTCCGTCTGGTCCGTGTCTACATCTTTCCTACGTTACTTTATGGAATGGAAGGCTGGAAACTTACACAAGCCCTCTGTAAAAGACTGCAAGCATTCGAAATGTGGGTGTTCAGACGGATGTTTCGCATTTCGTGGACAGACAGAATCCGGAATTCCGAGGAGTTGGATCGACTTGGAAAGAAGACTGAAGTCATGCTGACCATTCAAAGGCGGAAGCTGGAATACTTCGGCCATATAATACGGAATGATAAGTACAGAATCCTGCAGCTTGTTATACAAGGAAGAATAGAAGGACGTATGAGTCCTGGTGGACGACGAACTCTATGGATGAAGAACCTCGTAGACTGGTATGGGTTGGACACGATGTCTCTGTTCCGTGTCGCTGCATCCAAATTCAAGATCGCTATGTTGACCGCCAACCTTCACTAGAAGGTGGCACATTAAGAAGAAGAACATAACTTTAAACTGTGAAATGTCTGCCTTCGTAGCGTAACTGTTAGTGATACTAGCTGCCATCAATGGGAGCCCGGGTTCGATTCCCGGGTACTGCCAGACATTGAAGAATAGCAGGAGGCTGGTATGAAGTTAAAATGACGCATAGCCCACGTCTATTGGGGGGTGTGTCTGAAAAAGTGATATACCACCTCGGGACGAGGACATGAGTTTAGTGCGGCTCCATGGTCAAATGGTTATCATCAGTGCTTTTTTCTAAGAAAAAGGTGGCAGTACTCACACGAAATTCTTCATAAACTGGATCTCACAGGAGCTCTTACACTTTCGTAATATCTCCAGGAGGACCCGTTTCTTCTCTTGATCGCAGTTTGCTGTCTGTATCCAAAACGGAATTTCGTCCTTGAAACAGTTCATCCGGCTGTAAATCTTCTTCAAGGTACTCGCGAAAATCAAGAATAAACTCCCTTTCATTTACTCGAAGCTTTTGCGCCGGTTTTCTAGTGTTTGCTTCTCAAAAGGTGACTCGTATTTCTGTCTTTCCTGGCCAGTAATGAGGGTCTTAAACTTTATCACAATAGGCACATCAGCATCTGCCTCCTCCAGGAGTCTTCTTTCCAAAGATTCCTTTATGCCCAGGTAATAGGTGGCTAGATTCACTGAACAACTGTGCTTCACGTTTGTTATTTTGGTTGGTTGGTTGGTTGGTTGGTTGGTTGGTTGGTTGGTTGGTTGGTTGGTTGGTTGGTTGGTTGGTTGGTTGGTTGGTTGGTTGGTTGGTTGGTTGGTTGGTTGGTTGGTTGGTTGGTTGGTTGGTTGGTTGGTCGGTCGGTTGATTGGTTGGTCGGTCGATCGGTCTTGGTGAGATACCTATAATATAAAGCAAAAAGCAAAGTCACCTTCGTACAGGCCATGAAGGCCCTTGGAGGAGTGGAAGGTAAAGGCTTCCACCAATGTTAACCTCGGCCCGTGATGGGGTAGAGTGTTTAGCTCTACGCCCGGCCGCCTTTTCCCCGAGGAATTAACCTGGTACTTATGTTTTGTGTAGGCTGAGTGAACCTCACGGCCATATGCACCTCCGGAAGTGGAAATCTCGTTTCTTAAATTTTACGACTTCCTGACGGTGAGCGAAACCACGTCTTTCCGGGCGAACTGAGCAAGCCTTTACCGCCTCGGCCAGGCAGCCCCTAGACCTATAGTATGCGCCAACAAAAAAGAAATATTTTCTTCAAACTCTCTTACTGTGCTCCTTATCTTACTGTCAGCTTTGTACAAGTTTATATTTATTTCCTGAAATTCTAAACTTAAATACTCAGCTCTTGACCAGCATCACATACTAGTCCAAATCCAAAATTAAATGATAAGATGTAGTTTTCTTCAACAGGCCCTCTTAAAGTCATCGCCCTGTTTTGCTTCTTGCAGTATCCTTCTGTGCTTGTTGGAAATGAGAAACTAGTGTTGGGTAATCTTGCGAACACTGCATGGACTGTACAGAAGTTTGATGGTACCCACCGTGTATTCAAGACCCTTCATAATTTCAGGAGCTGCAAATCTAATGTTGCTGTGGACCCCTGCAGCATTCGGCAATCCGTCTTGTAGTAATTTTCTAACACTACTAGTGCACCAAACATCACTGCTACTCCATCACTAGTGACAGACAGAAGGTCATTCTTTAAGTAGTTTTTTGACATTCCATGGCTGTCAAGTCGATTCATTAATGAACAAAAAATCCCTTTGGCACTTGCTTCATTAAGTTCGATCAAACCAAGGAAAAGGTTCACCGAGACAAACAATTCTCGTAATACCGCACGAACATAAACTATTAAAGCACCTTTGACACAAAAAGTAGTTAATTCGTCGAAAATTAAAGACATTTCGTTTTTACAATTTTGAATTTGATAAAATACATTTTTGCTCATTTCATTGATTATTTAGGTAATGCAGGTATCGAATGTGGCGCATGTCTACTGTAGGTCTATTTCACCTTCATGAACGTTTGCTTCACTTTTGCCACTTCATAGGCCGTTCGAAATATCGTAACAGTTACTTCCTGTTCAAGAGACGGAGCATTCAAACACAGCTTTTTCAAAGGTTTGTGTTCAGCTTGTTATATAATGTTCAAAATTGCCCTGCAAGCTGCACTTTCCTCATGGTCATTCATCTTTATTCTCAAAGAAAAAGGTGCTGATTTTACTACCACTGGCCCACTCTGAAGAAACATTCACTTCCATCTGTTTTTCTGGTCCTGAAGTTGTAACATCTTGGCGCACCTTACAACCTAACGTTTTAGTTTTCGGATGAAGCCGCTCGTTTCTCTGAAATACGCTCCGTCATTTTTATGAGTTAATGTACGACAATTGGGGCCATCATGGTCAGAATTGCTTCCGTCTTGAACTGTAGTAGAGACACCGGTACTAGCTATGTTTTCTTCACGTTCACTTGATTTACTAATCGCAGGTTCAGGAAATACGTCGAATGCATCGTCGTGCTTTATTTTATTGCACAGCCGTAAAATAAAATTAGCCCACTTATTTTATTCAGTTTGTTAAGAATGAAGCCATACTTTTCAGTGTCAACATAGTTAAATGTAACAAAAACTTGTCAGTTTGTCCGTCAAACACATTGCAATTACAATATAAATTATAACACTAAAAACATACTTGTAAAAATACACAATATTATACAAAGAATGACATGTTTCGTTCTACAAGAACATCCTCAGATTATATAAAATCACTTAAAACATGTATATATCTATATATATAAAATAACTTGTCCTGACTGACTGACTGACTGACTGACTGATTCATCATCGCCGAGCCAAAACTACTGGAAATGAAATGAAATGAAATTTTGGGGATACATTCATATTAACATGCAAGTGCTCGCTAAGGGAGGATTTTTGGATATTCCGTCGCTAAGGGGGTGAAAAGGGGGGTGAAATTTTAAAATGAGTGTTTCTATATTTCAAAACTTTAAAAGTTTACAGATGTAAAAATTGGCATTTAGAATCTTCTTTAAAAATAAGGAAACACGTATTTTTTTGTTTTCAGAAAATCCCAATTGGAAGGGTGAAAAAGGGTGAGAAAAGGGTTGAATACCTTTAATCAGGATACCGGTACTTATATCTCAGAAACTGAACGTATTACAGACCTGAAAATTTGTACATTTGATCTTTCTTAAAAATAATGAAACACGTATTGTTTTGTTTCGGAAAATCCAAATAAAGGGAGGGTGAAAATGGGGGTGAATTCTTAAAACGAGTGTATCTAAATTTCATAACTTTGAAAGTTTACAGATGTAAAAATTGGTATTTAGAATCTTCGTTAAAAATAAAGAAACACGCATTGTTTTGTTTTCGGAAAGTCCCAGTAGGAGGGGTGTAAACGGGTGAAAAAGGGGTTGAATGCCTTTAATGAGGATACTTATATCTCAGAAACTGAAGATATTCCAGACCTGAAAACTGGTGTTTGGGATCTATTTTAAAAATAAAGAAACACGTATTTTTGTTTTTGGAAAATCCAATTAATGGGGGGGGGGGGTGAAAAGGGGGTGAATTTTTAAAATGAGTGTATCTATATCTCAAAACTTTTAAAGTTTATAGATGTAAAATATGGTATTTAGAATCTCCTTTAAAAATAAAGAAACACGGTTATTTTTTGTTTTCGGAAAATCCCGATAGGAAGGGTGGAAAAGGGTGAAAAAGAGATTGAATGCCTTTAACGAGGCTACTTATATTTCAAAACCTGAAGATATTACGGACCTTAAAATTGGTATTGGGGATCTACTTTAAAAATAAAGAAACAGGTATTTTTTCGTTTTTGGAAAATCCAAATAATGGGGAGGGGTGAAAAGGGAGATGAATTTTTAAAATGAGTGTATCTACATCTTAAAACTTGAAAAGTTTACAGATGTAAAAATTGGTATTTAGAATCTCCTTAAAAAATAAAAAACGTGTGTTTCTTGTTTTCCAAAAATCCCAATAGGAGGGGTGAAAAAGGCTTTGAACGCCTTTATGAGGATACTTATATCTCAGAAACTGAAGATATTCCAGACCTGAAAATTGGTATTTGGGAACTCTTTTAAAAATAAAGACACATTCTTTTTCTTTTGGAAAATCCAAATAGTGGGGGTGAAAAGGGGGTGGAATACTAAAATTACTGTATCTATATCTCAAAACTTTAAAATTTTGCAGATGTAAAAATTGATATTTAGAATCTCCTTTAAAAATAAAGGAACACGTATTTTTTGGTTTTTTCTTCTGTAAATCCCAATAGGAGCGGTGTAAAAGGTTGAATAATGGGTTGAATGCCTTTAATGAGGATACATATATCTCAGAAAAGGAAGATATTACAGAACTGAAAATTTTTATATGGGGTCTCCTTTAAAAATAAAGAAACACGTATTTTTATTTGTTTTTGGAAAACCCAATTAATGGTGGTTAAACAGGAGTGAGAAATCGGGGTGATTTTTTTGAAGGACTATATCTACAGAATACCTGAGAAACGTAAAATGTTACAGACGTAAAAAGTGGTATTTGGAATCTCCTGTAAATGCAAAGAAACTTTGGTGATTTTTTTTTTGAACCTTCACTTAAGAGGAACTAAAAAAAGGGTGATATTTTAAAATGAGAATTTCTACAGTATATCTAAAAAAACTTAACATGTTACAAAAGTGAAAAATGGTATTTTTTTATCTCTATTAAAAATCAAGAAACGTGTTTTTTTAGTTTTCCGAAATACCACTTGGGTGGAGGGGGGGGGGGGGTTAAAAGTGACTGAAAATGTTGTTGAATTCTTTTAATTAGGCTACTGATATCTCAAAAATGAAGACGTTACAGACGTGAAATTTGATAGGCCTATTTGGAATCTGCTTTAAAAACAAAGAAAAACGCGTTGGGGGCGGGAAATCATCTTGGGGGGGGGCGGGAGTGAAAAGGAGTTGAATTCCATTCATGAGGACACATAAATCAAAAACTGAAGAAGTTAGAGTTGTGATAATTGGTATTTAGAAGATCCTTTACTATTAAATAAACAAGTTTTTTTTGCCGGAAAATTCAGTTGGGGGGGGGGCGGAGTGTGAAAGGAAGTGAAAAAAGTGAATTATTCTTATGGGGATACTTATATCTCAAAACCGAAGGTAATAGACGTGAACATTGATGTTTGGAATCTCCTTTATACACTGACTGACAGAGCAAATGCAACACCAAGAAGGAGTGGTTCGAAAGGGATGAAAGTTGGGGAAAAAACAGAGACGGCACGGGCGAATAATTGATGTTTATTTCAAACCGATATGCAGGTTACACAATGCGCACGGCATCGACTCAGTAGGATGTACGACCACCGCGAGCGGCGATGCACGCAGAAACACGTCGAGGTACAGAGTCAATAAGAGTGCGGATGGTGTCCTCAAGGATGGTTCTCCATTCTCTGTCAACCATTTGCCACAGTTGGTCGTCCGTACGAGGCTGGGGCAGAGTTTGCAAACGGCGTCCAATGAGATCCCACACGTGTTCGATTGGTGAGAGATCCGGAGAGTACGCTGGCCACGGAAGCATCTGTACACCTCGTAGAGCCTGTTGGGAGATGCGAGCAGTGTGTGGGCGGGCATTATCCTGCTGAAACAGAGCATTGGGCAGCCCCTGAAGGTACGGGAGTGCCACCGGCCGCAGCACATGCTGCACGTAGCGGTGGGCATTTAACGTGCCTTGAATACGCACTAGAGGTGACGTGGAATCATACGCAATAGCGCCCCAAACCATGATGCCGCGTTTTCTAGCGGTAGGGCGCTCCACAGTTACTGCCGGATTTGACCTTTCTCCACGGCGACGCCACACTCGTCTGCGGTGACTATCACTGACAGAACAGAAGCGTGACTCATCGGAGAACACGACGTCCCGCCATTCCCTCATCCAAGTCGCTCTAGCCCGGCACCATGCCAGGCGTGCACGTCTATGCTGTGGAGTCAATGGTAGTCTTCTGAGCGGACGCCGGGAGTGCAGGCCTCCTTCAACCAATCGACGGGAAATTGTTCTGGTCGATATTGGAACAGCCAGCGTGTCTTGCACATGCTGAAGAATGGCGGTTGACGTGGCGTGCGGGGCTGCCACCGCTTGGCGGCGGATGCGCCGATCATCGCGTGCTGACGTCACTCGGGCTGCGCCTGGACCCCTCGCACGTGCCACATGTCCCTGCGCCAACCATCTTCGCCACAGGCGCTGCACCGTGGACACATCCCTATGGGTATCGGCTGCGATTTGACGAAGCGACCAACCTGCCCTTCTCAGCCCGATCACCATACCCCTCGTAAAGTCGTCTGTCTACTGGAAATGCCTCCGTTGACGGCGGCCTGGCATTCTTAGCTATACACGTGTCCTGTGGCACACGACCACACGTTCTACAATGGCTGTCGGCTGAGAAATCACGGTACGAAGTGGGCCATTCGCCAACGCCGTGTCCCATTTATCGTTCGCTACGTGCGCAGCACAGCGGCGCATTTCACATCATGAGCATACCTCAGTGACGTCAGTCTACCCTGCAATTGGCATAAAGTTCTGACCACTCCTTCTTGGTGTTGCATTTGCTCTGTCAGTCAGTGTACATAAAGAAACATGCCTTCTTTTAATTCTTGTGGGGTGTGGGGGGTAAATAAACTTTACGGCGGTGGGGTGTAAGAGGAGGTGAGACCAATTGATTTTACTATTCATAATGTACTTATAAGGAGCCTCCGTTGCGCAGGCGGCAGCGCTCCGGCCTCTCACAGCTGGGTTCCGTGGTTCAAATCCCGGTCACTCAATGTGAGATTCGTGCTGGACAAAACGGAGGCGGGACAGGCTTTCCTCCGGTTACTCCCGTTTTCCCTGTCATCATTCAATTCAGCAACACTGTCCAATATTTCATTTCATTTGTCATTCATCGATCATTGCCCCAGAGGAGTGCTTCGGCAGCCGGCACAATTCCTATTGCCGCCAGTAGATGGGGCTGTATTCATTCCATTCCTGATCCTGTCGAATGACTGGAAACAGGCTGTAGATTTTCGATGTACTTATTCTGTTCACAAACCGATCATTTTTAATCTTTCCTGGGTTCGTTTTCAAGAGCCATCTTTTTCTTCGCAGAACGTTCTTAGATTACAGTAGATTCTCCTGGCATATAAATAAAAATTTAAACACCTTTGAAATTAACGATAGGAATGAGATTGACCGTCAAATTTTTCACCTCCATAATAGGGTCAATAACGCATAGAAGAATGTCATTCGTATCGCCAGAAATCCCGCACACTTGCCTACGCGCGACAATGTTCCTGGTCACATTTCCAACAATGACAATGGCAGCAGATGTAATTTACCGCCATGTAGCGGTCTTGCATCTTGCTGTGGGGCTCAGAACATCTATAATAATAATAATAATAATAATAATAATAATAATAATAATAATAATAATAATAATAATAATAATAATAATAATAATAATAATAATAATGTTCTGGACCGTCGTCAAATATGCGGACCGCGGTGGAAACGGGTTCTGGACGGGTAATGACTAAGAATGCAGTCCTGCCGCGGGTTCAGTACCGCCAAGGCACCCAAGACGACACCAGGCCGGATCTCCTGAAGGATTTGATCCATATTAAAAATGCTTATAGGAAGAGATGGCAAAGATTTAGGGACCCAACTGACCGGGTGGAATACCTGGACCTAGCCCGGCAAGTACGAACTCGATTGCGGGAAAGAAAGACTGAAAATGGGAGGAAACGAGTCAGATCGCGAATTTTGGCGGATTCTCCCAGGAAACGATTCGGATCGCGAATTTCGGCGGATTATATATCTAAAACCATAAGCATTCAATTATAATTTTCAGTATAATACCGTAGCGAAGCACGGGTATCTTGCTAGTATATATATATATATATATATATATATATATATATATATATATATATATATATATATATACAGTATTGTTTACGTTGCGTCAATGATAGAGAGTTTGGTGATAACATGAACCAGTAATGACAAAAAATAAATTTACAAGTATTTTTTTTGCTAGTTGTTTTACGTCGCACCGACACAGATAGGTCTTACGGCGACGATGGGACAGGAAAGGGCTAGGAGTGGGAAGGAAGCGGCCGTGGCCTTAATTAAGGTACAGCCCCAGCATTTGCCTGACGTGAAAATGGGAAACCACGGAAAAACATTTTCAGGGCTGCCGACAGTGTGGTTCGAACCTACTATCTCCCGAATACTGGATACTGGTCACACTTAAGCGACTGCAGCTATCGAGCTCGGTAATTTACAAGTATTAATATAAAGAAAAACTTATGCACTTGTCTAGACTACCGATACTAAGTCCGTTGTCACTAAACACTATTTCAGGGCAGTGAATGGAAAAACTGGCAGAAAAAAAAGGATGATTATGACAGATTGAAAGGAAGTAAATAGAAGATACGAATAAGCCAGCTTTGATAAATGAGGGAATACCAGCTCGATAACATTTCCAAGCAATGGAAGAATAAGCAAATGGTAAATAATAACTTTGTATGGATTTTGATATCCTGGTGGAACCCTTGTAGGACAGACTCTCTGGTGATGGTGGGCAGCGTCTATCATGGGTAAGAAACTATTTGTCTGTGAGGTGTATGCGGTGCATGAATGATAGGAACAGCACAAACACCCAACTCCGAACCAAGAGAATTAATTGGTATATGATCAAAGTCCTTGGACTAGGCCCGAAATCAAACGCGGGGTCCCGAGAACCGAAGTCCATGACGCTGACCACTCAGCCATTTAACTGGACAAGCAACGGCTGAGTTCCGTGCACTAGTCTGCTTTTGAATATCTACTAGATTCTTCGTACAAGTGTAATAATAATAATAATAATAATAATAATAATAATAATAATAATAATAATAATAATAATAATAATAATAATAATAATAATAATAATAATAATAATAATAATAATAAACGTGTTTGTTTTATGCCTCACAATCTACTTTTTAGTGTAATTTGTACAGTGGTAAAAATTTAAAATAATAATTTATGATTTAAAATGTATAAATTCTGAACATACCCAGATAACAATCCGAATGTTACAGGTTTAGTTAAATAGAATGTCAACTCTTGTAGTACAGACAAATACTTCTCATTTTTAAAAATTGTATTGGGCGCACAATATTTAGATTGTGTTTAAAACTATGTATACAAAATGAGCTACATTTGCACACAGTATGGATTGTGATCGTCATGTGTTCGTACGCCAAGCGAAGCATTTTTCTCGGTCTATTCTGCATTACGATGACCACACCGTAGCGATGATCTTCACATCCCTATATTGGGGTCTGAAGTGGACTGCACTCAGCCTAAAGAATCCAACAGAGAAGGACCATGGAAGAAAATTCCACTCTCAGCCATCCGGGCAGTGTAACGTTCTTTATGGTACAATTTTTACTTCCCACTTCCTACGTTTAAGATTTTTGGAGAGCCGGGCTGAGTGGCTCAGACGGTTAAGGCGCTGGCCTTCTGACCCCAACTTGGCAGGTTCGATCCTGGCTCAGTCCGGTGGTATTTGAAGGTGCTCAAATACGTCAGCCTCGTGTCGGTAGATTTACTGGCACGTAAAAGAACTGCTGCGGGACTATTCCGGCACCTCGGCGTCTCCGAAAACCGTAAAAGAGTAGTTAGTGGGACGTAAAACAAATAACATTATTATTATTATTATTATTATTATTATTATTATTATTATTATTATTATTATTATTATTATTATTATTACTTTTGGAGACACCAAGGTAAAATAATTGTGCCCCGCAAGAGTTATTTTATGTACAAGTCGAATTTGGTGTATATGAGAAACATCAAATAGACCGAGCCGGGATCGAATCTGCCTACTTTGACTCAGAAAACCAGCACTCTACCATCTGAACCATTCAGCCCACTTCAGATCTTGGTGAACGCTGCCTGGTTGATGGTCGCCATATGCTGTAGCCTATGTCACAATGACACAGGCGCAAATTGCAAGTAAATTTCCAATATAAACATCACAGCCGCTCACGCACCAAGTTATCATTCGCTAGCTGTTCGACATCGCACGAACACACACAACCTTTCAGGGACAATGCGATGAATAAGAGCTAGGTCCGAGAAGTTTGCGGCCGTAACGTCGTTTAAAGTACAGTCCCGGCATTTGTCTAATGTCAGAATGGAAAACCAATATCAGGGCTACAAATTCATAGTTACACGGGCCGGTTCACTAGTGCACCAAGCCCACGGAGATGTTAACCATGATGAGGCAGTAACGTCATGACTGTGTAATGTTTACGACCAGAAGAACCTTGCACTCCACTGTAACTCCTAGCTACTCTTTCTCTCAATGCATTGCCCCATTCTTCATTCGCTGACAGGTTCAGTAGCTCAGATGGCCCACTGGCCCACTGAGTTCAAGTTGGTGGGTTCGATCACAGCTCATATCAGTGGTATTTGAAGGCACTTAAATAGGCCAGCTTCGTGTTGGTAGATCTACTGGTACGTGAAATAACTCTTTCGGGAAAAATCCTGTCGTCTCGACGTCTCCCAAAATCGTAAAAGTACACTGACTGACAGAGCAAATGCAACACCAAGAAGGAGTGGTTTGAAAGGGATGAAAGTTGGGGAAAAAACAGAGACGGCACGGGCGAATAATTGATGTTTATTTCAAACCGATATGCAGGTTACACAATGCGCACGCCATCGACTCAGTAGGATGTAGGACCACCGCGAGCGGCGATGCACGCAGAAACACGTCGAGGTACAGAGTCAATAAGAGTGCAGATGGTGTCCTGAGGGATGGTTCTCCATTCTCTGTCAACCATTTGCCACAGTTGGTCGTCCGTACGAGGCTGGGGCAGAGTTTGCAAACGGCGTCCAATGAGATCCCACACGTGTTCGATTGGTGAGAGATCCGGAGAGTACGCTGGCCACGGAAGCATCTGTACACCTCGTAGAGCCTGTTGGGAGATGCGAGCAGTGTGTGGGCGGGCATTATCCTGCTGAAACAGAGCATTGGGCAGCCCCTGAAGGTACGGGAGTGCCACCGGCCGCAGCACATGCTGCACGTAGCGGTGGGCATTTAACGTGCCTTGAATACGCACTAGAGGTGACGTGGAATCATACGCAATAGCGCCCCAAACCATGATGCCGCGTTTTCTAGCGGTAGGGCGCTCCACAGTTACTGCCGGATTTGACCTTTCTCCACGGCGACGCCACACTCGTCTGCGGTGACTATCACTGACAGAACAGAAGCGTGACTCATCGGAGAACACGATGTTCCGCCATTCCCTCATCCAAGTCGCTCTAGCCCGGCACCATGCCAGGCGTGCACGTCTATGCTGTGGAGTCAATGGTAGTCTTCTGAGCGGACGCCGGGAGTGCAGGCCTCCTTCAACCAATCGACGGGAAATTGTTCTGGTCGATATTGGAACAGCCAGCGTGTCTTGCACATGCTGAAGAATGGCGGTTGACGTGGCGTGCGGGGCTGCCACCGCTTGGCGGCGGATGCGCCGATCCTCGCGTGCTGACGTCACTCGGGCTGCGCCTGGACCCCTCGCACGTGCCACATGTCCCTGCGCCAACCATCTTCGCCACAGGCGCTGCACCGTGGACACATCCGTATGGGTATCGGCTGCGATTTGACGAAGCGACCAACCTGCCCTTCTCAGCCCGATCACCATACCCCTCGTAAAGTCGCCTGTCTGCTGGAAATGCCTCCGTTCACGGCGGCCTGGCATTCTTAGCTATACACGTGTTCTGTGGCACACGACAACACGTTCTACAATGACTGTCGGCTGAGAAATCACGGTACGAAGTGGGCTATTCGCCAACGCCGTGTCCTATTTATCGTTCGCTACGTGCGCAGCACAGCGGCGCATTTCACATCATGAGCATACCTCAGTGACGTCAGTCTACCCTGCAATTGGCATAAAGTTCTGACCACTCCTTCTTGGTGTTGCATTTGCTCTGTCAGTCAGTGTAGTTATTGGGACGTAAAATCAATATCATTAATTCCGTCCGACTACGTATACCACAGTTGCTTAGGCACTTGCCTCCAAGGCTCAAGGCAGCAGGATGGAATGCAAGACAGTTAGATGATATCTTATAGGGATAACATGGGATACAGACTCGTGTTAATCAATTTAATTGGACATTTAAGGACCCCTTGTCGGAGCAAAGTACCGACAATTTGGCGTCCTTTAACACCATTGGTGATTGAAGGGATGTTACGCACAAGCCATTCTTAGTCTCTAGCTTTCGTTCCATTCAGGTGTTGCTCAAGGATTTTTGAAAGAGAACTATAATGCTTCTTCGTCCCTGGCACTGACCAGTGTTTCTGGCCAATGACCATCGATGTTAGGCCCCTTTAAACAACAAGCATCATCATCATCATCATCATCTGACCAGAGTTTACCGGAAACAATCAGTTTCGACTTTATAATTTTCTGTTGGGGTTGGTATGTCACTATCATGTAACTATGTTCTTAGTCTTTGTGCTCTTTGTGTTATTTAGTCGTTTTGTATATTTTTCAAATTGAGCCGTCGGACCACAATTGCGGAAGACTACTTGGATTCGCAAGACAAAACAATTACTGATTTCCATCAAAAAAAAAAAAAAGAAATTCTTAGGCAATGATATGGTACCAAACCTGAATTACTAAAACATTGAAAATAAAATTTATGAATTATAAAAGAAGAACATTTGAAACTGAAAAACAGCTAACAAATGTGGTATAAAGCATCAGTATAATTACCTGACAGAAATGAACATTTTCGCACTGACACAGATAGATCTTATGGCGACGACGGGATAGGAAAGAGCTGGGAGTGGGGAGGAAGAGGTCATGGCCTTAATTAAGGTACAGCATTTGCTTAGTGTGAAAATGGGGAGCCACGGAAAACTACCTTCACGACTGCCGACTTCGTACACAAGTAGCTGACTTGAAATATCCCAGAAAATGACTGTCTAATTTTTACCAAGTGTATAGGCCTACATAGTTTTAACATATAGGGCCAACTGTAAATACACGAAATGACTTACGTAATTATCATCACTGAGAAATGTATATTACATTATAAGAAATTTATTATGGGATAATATTAACATAATTGAAGCCTCCGTGGCTCAGACGGCAGCGCGACGATGGGATAGGAAAGAGCTGGGAGTGGGGAGGAAGAGGTCGTAGCCTTAATTAAGGCACAGCCCCAGAATTTGCTTGGTGTGAAAATATTAAACCACGGAAAACCGCCTTCATGACTGCCGACAGTGGGGTTCGAACCCAACGAATGCAAGCTCACAGCTGCGCGCCCCTAACCGCACGGCCAACTTGCTCGGTGTACCCGTTGTTGAGGAACGTAAGTCTGCGTTAGAAAAGAAACACACATTTACCTTTCCATTATTACAGTTTATTTGCGTTATACATTGGAAGAAAATAATTTCATTTTGTGTAAGTTTATGTTTCCAGACTGTGTGCCTCTGTGATACGATAAACAACATTCCGAAATTTTATTATTGCATTGCATCCTCGATATTCCAATTATTTTTGGATAGTGTACATATGACCGCAGCGTATTCGAAGCCATTATAAATACATATCTTTGATCAAGGAATGTGTATTGAAACATTAATATACTGTAGTATACTACTTCCTCTGTCCCTACGATAACGCTTTGTTATTATGAAGTATGTATGCCTCCTTTTACTCGTAAGAGTAGGTGCAGCAATTCATTTCAAGAAATGTATTTATCGCACGTCGGCTAGGAAATTGATTTATGCAAAACTCGCCTTGCCGACAATGTGCGCGCTTCTTACGAGCATAACGAGAAAGACTTAGTTCACAAAACCAGGCATGGGAAGATCTTATGAATATTCAAGTGTGTTACAATGAACTTCACGGAACAACAAGAACCTCGTTGAGCTTCAGACATTCCCTTTGTTAGCAAATCTCTATATCGAGCTAACCAGTGCTAATTGTGAACTTTGATTAAGGACTAAATTTCTAGGTAGTAATCCATAAAATTATTTGTCTTTCACACAAATTTCCATTCTCAATTGTAGAGTTAAGAAAATTAATAAAAGCACCTTTATACTACACCACAGCCTTTGATGGATCACTTCCATGTTTTCTTAGATTTGCGGAATACATTCGGAGTGAAAATCCAGTTGCTTGGATAAAATCAGGTTCACAACTTTCCGTTATATTCCTAACAACTTTTCATCTCAGTACACTTGCACCTCAATGTGTTTACTTGGATATTCTTGACCATGGCTTTACCCAAGATTACAGCCCCTCTTTGTACACAAGTAGGCTCGCTGAAATATCCCAGATGGCTGTCTAATTTTTACCAAGTGTATAGGCCTACATAGGTTTAACATATAGGGCCACCTGTAAATACACGAAATGACTTACGTAATTATCATCACTCAGAAATGTACATTGTATTATAAGAAATTTATTATGGGATAATATTAACATAATTCCCTCGATACTTTCTAATGGAATATACTCTTGCACATTAAGAACATAAAATATACCTAAATTGTCGTGCGTTTGACATGTTATATATGTCACAATATGAACTTTATTCGTACTAAATCTCGGTTGAGAACACAAGTGCGTCGTATGAATGGAGGGCCAATTTGTCCTCTTAAAATTTTAATTGTTTTATATGAGAGACACTGGACAGATCCCACTATTGCCCTTCACTTCTCCGAAATTAGTCCAGCAGATCTTGTAACTCTCATGATTTAATATTATTTTCAACACTTAATTTTGACATTGTGTCTTGAATTCTCTTACCAGCAATAGAAACAATGTTTGAGCATTTACTTGAGGTCGACAGTTTTGTACCGTAATCAACATTAATGCTGACGTTTAATCAGTATAGACCTACTGGTTAGAGCTACAGTCAACGAAATGAAAGATACAGACTGCTGAACATACTCGTTACAGTGCCCCTGACTGAAGCTCAATGAACTACGGCCGCCATGACAGTTGCAGGCAAGAGAACTTGACACATTGAGACTAGTCTAGTTCCATGTTACTTTAGCTTAGCCGTATTATCAGTTCATGAGTAGATGTGGTTATTTTGTCGCAAAAATAAAGTCGTACGTATTTAAAACTAGTGAGTACACACGTTTAAAAGAAGTGTTACAATGAATAATCATAGAATTTGCAATGAAATAAGCGCAGCAAATCTGCTGGCCGTTTGATTGGAGAGAAGATGAACGGTATTAATTTGTAATAGTACGCGTTCTTCTTTATCAAGATGCCCATGTCATGCGCAGCATTTAACTGCGCCAATCGCCATCAGAGAGGGATTAACGTTACATTTTACAACTAAACCCTATGTATGGACAATTATTTGCAAGTTATTTTAGTATAGGCCTAAACCTATTTCCATATCCCATTGGCAATTCTTTTTCTTCAAGTTTTCCATTGAACAATGCACCTTTGTTAAAGACATAGCTGATTGCTGTAAGTAGAGTCATTGGGTGCAGACCAATGCAAGCAGATCATGTTCAGATCACTTTATACCTTCATATTTCAGGTAAACGTAAACGGTAAAAGTGTACAGCAAAATAAGCTCTTATTAAGGGAAAGATACGTAGCTCCTCCAATATGTAGGGCCTAACATATAAAATAGAGGAATGGAAATTTGAAATTAAACTCTTCATTTATTAATGAATTTAACTCATAGCCTCTGTTGTAACTGCTAGGTCTTTCACAGAATGGAAATTAGTGATAATGAGGTAAATTATTTCATGATGAAATGAATTCAGAGGACAGTTCGCCTATTACTTACCAGACACTTGTTCAAAACAGGCAGAGGAAAACCTCTGATAAAATCCTCAACCTGGTAACTAGGCTTGACAGGAGCTTCTACTTAAGCAGGCATTTTATTCATTGGGCCACCACAATGACCACTTCTATTATGATTAGGGAAATCAGTAAACTGAGGTTCAAATTGGGACAGAAATGAAGAGCTATGACCTTTTATTTCATTATTGCTCCAACTCGCATCAAAGCTTAATAAAAGACAGTATATTATAATAATTACTAATTCAAATGTATCTTTTCATATATGCTAATGATACAGAATACCTTAAGGATGATGTGTGCACGAAGTATGACTTTCCTTCACCTCTAAGGAAACTATCACCTAGAACAAGGAGATCACCAGTAAAAAGGAATCTAAATCCTAGTACTGATGATGTGTCCGCAGAGTCAGAAGAAAATAATAATCTTGTAGATATATTTGATTCTGTTACAATTGACCATATTCAGATTCCTCCCTGTCCCCGTAAAATGGCAAAACAGTTGAACATTTGAAGTCCAAGTGTCATTTACTGCAAAAACAAACTAAAATTAGCCAAACAAAAGGTGAAATGACAGTTTTAAAATATAATATCACATGAACAAACTACAAGGGGGTTATCAAAGAGGTTGTGCGCTGTAAGGGAGCCATAATTAGAAACATTTATCGAGACTTCATTAAGAAACTCTTTCAGAGAAAGAATAAGAATTTATTTGTAGATGATGTTGAGAAATTCTCGCTCATTTTATAGTTTTACTAATCAGAATGATACAATTATTTTATAAATTACATTCCTCTTCCGAACGAAAGTACCATAAGAAAATGGGCCTCTAAAGTGAATGGAAACTCTCGTTTAACCAAGCAAGCATTTGACAAGATTAAGGATAAGGCTGCTAACAAAGATAACTTCTATTTATTTTTAATGCTTGATGGAATGACAGCTAAGTGACACATTGAGTTTGATGGAGCTCAAGCTGTGGGCTATTTTGATTTAGTACATGGGTCGCTTGAAGGTGATGTCCCTTTAGAAATACGAGCATTGGTTTTTATGGTCACTGCCATTAATGATTCCTGGAATATACCAATTTTTTACTGTTTGTTTAATAGTTTAACTAGCCACCTTAAAGTAAACTTAGTACTACAGTACTTGAGGAAACTTCATGACACAGGTGCAAAATGTAATGGCTTAATATGCGATGGCGCCTCAAATATCAGTATTTTTATATAAATTGTGCTTATATTAGGGTTTAAGGTGTATTTTGTGTATTTGTGTTAAAATCTACGCGATGATTAGACATTTCATACTATTGTATTAGTTTAGGTTTCGTTTGTCTACATTTTTATATAGACCTACAGCTGATAAACCCTAGCAAATTGTTCCCTAAGTATTATGGAGATACGAGTAGTACTTACAATCTGCGAAACTACATCACTAAATTACTCTTTGAATTAAATGAATGATGTAGTTTCACCTGATCACTATAGAGTGCAATCGTTTCCTTTCATCCATTTACCTGCCCCCCCCCCCCGTTTCATGGACTACAACGGAGAGAGGATTTAATATTGCATCATTACAACACACCTTATGATTGCACTTCTATTTTAATTCTTACTTAGGCACCCTACTCACTTCGACCATTTAACATTATGTCATTAAATATTATTGTTTGAAAGAAATCTAGAGCCACCTCTCAACCAACACAGTTTATTGCCACGTAACCGCAAACGAATTATTCACATTGGTCATCTCACAACTTCTACGGCACTTTTAATACATGCATACTGAAGCGATGTTTGTCATAATGAAGGCCGTTTTAATTGTATGAAACATAAAGAATAACGAATTTAATGTGTACGTCTATACAAGTACAGCCACTCTGACATGACACCTGTCGTTTATTTTGCCTTCAAGTGTCATGGCTGCCAGCAGTTCAAGTAGATTCAAAGATGGCCGACAGGTATCAGTCTATATCTTTCATGTCGTTGGCTACAGTTTACCCACTACTACGAGAGGAGCATTCAACCAACACCGATCGCTCTTCTATAACCCGAGCGCTCATTACGTACGTTACTTCGTTATTCATCGGAAACATTCGGTAAAACTCGCGATGATATCGTTCCTCCTTCTCAGTGCTTTCGTGGAGGGAGTACGATATTTTGCGCTCACAGGTCACTGGTGTGTATAACTGTACCATCATTTTGCAGTCGACGTGTCCGTCCTTCAGTCACCTTTCTAGAAGTCAACTCTGCTTGCGTGTGCTGTTCGCGATGTTCTCCCCCTTCTCTGTGGACCCACGCCTTTTGTCGAGTCGTGCTCCAGATATGAGGAGGAGACTCTATCATGGATAGTGGATCTGCGTTTCTCTAGTATCGAGCAGCCTATACTGCCACGTGTAAAGCTATCGCCATGCTACAATCCAAGGTCAACGCCGGTATCTGGAAAGATCGACAACTGTAACAAATCATCCGTAGAACTGATTTTACCGGGCGAGTTGGCCGTGCGCGTAGAGGCGCGCGGCTGTGAGCTTGCAACCGGGAGATAGTAGGTTCGAATCCCACTATCGGCAGCCCTGAAGATGGTTTTCCGTGGTTTCCCCATTTTCACACCAGGCAAATGCTGGGGCTGTACCTTAATTAAGGCCACGGCCGCTTCCTTCCAACTCCTAGGCCTTTCCTACCCCATCGTCGCCATAAGACCTATCTGTGTCGGTGCGACGTAAAGCCCCTAGCAAAAAAAAAAATAACTGATTCTGATTGGCTGACATCACTTTCCTTGTGTGGCTGTGTGTGGTGATGTATTTTCACTTCAGCTTATGACGTCTGTCATTATTTACGGCGGTCTGTACGTGACAGGACGAGGAAGGGCGGTGAGAAAGAAATCGTTCTTTCTTCAGCTCTAAGGAAGGCTCGTCAGGAAGATTAAACATGTTTTTCTTTGATTTTATCACTACTATACAATTTCTTCATTAACCTTAACGATGTACATTCATTCTTCCACTTTTCCGTTTTACCTTTAGGATGGGTGTAGTCTCGCGTCACTGGAATTTAAAGATCCAAATTATGTAATGGGCCACGTGTACCGGAGTTTAAATGCAATGTGTATTCGCCACTTCCAGACTTTTTATTGTCCTGTTTTGTATTTTATTCTTGGTAATTTTTTTCACTATTTCTGGGTTTATTAAATTAATTTTTCCCTGTCTGATATTTTTCTGAAAGTTACGTAGCAATGCCTTTTTTTATAAATTTTAATAAATCTACAACTTCATGGCTTTTCATTTATTGTTGTAAATTCTCCCTTGACTCTTTACCATTAAGTATGGGAATAGATTTGAGTTAATAGGAATGTTATTTAAGTTCCCTAGTAGTTTCTATCTTTTATATTTTGTTTATTGATAATTTTTTCTTCCCTTTCATTTAGTAAAATTACTTTGTTTCTCTCTCTCCCTGGCTTTTTAATAACCACGTTTGATACTATAGATCCCTTCATCTCTTCCATCGCTTTCTACACTACTTGCAGTTCTCCTCAGTCAGTCTTCAACCGCGATTATTTCGATGTTATCTCACCTCCTCTACTACGATCTGTCGACACTCCACCTGGTGGTTCTCGGTTGCCACTGGAGAATTTTCTTCGTCCACCGTTTGTCGCTCTGCCTCGCGATTTGAGCAGACCAGCACCACTTGGAGCTAGCGATGAGTCGCACGACGTCAATGAAATAAACGTATCTGAACTTTTCTTTCGAATATCTACTACAGTGATGTGGAAGACAGAAAAATTCCACCTACGGCACGGAGGAGAACAGTAATATTGAACTACGGCGCAAATATGTTAAGCTACAAGCCAACAACAGGAATAGTAAATAATAACACTAACATTATATCTAACAAGCATGTGTAAATGAAGAATACTTTCATAGGTAGTTCGTTGGTATCCAGAGAACCCAAAACTGTGCATGTCAATGCGAAGTATTTCTTACACTGGCTTACAATATCTCTACCGATACTATAACCACCATTTCTCATAGCCTAATATATGATTTTCCTCATCATACTGAACATGATAAACATTAGGTCTACTCACCATGTCACAAGCAACAATAAACATGCCATACTACAATTTAAAAGATATCCTATTTTACGGCTATATTAAGTGAAAGAGTGTGGTGCTTCACGTGCAGATGACAAACGCACTGCATTAACAAACACTTGAAAAGGTTTGGTGAAATTAATTCTATGGTGTTGAAAATACAGGAAAGACTATATGCTGCAGAAGATAAGAGTATCGCATGTGACCGCATTAAGAGTGGCAGTAATAATGTTGGGTGAGCTTTGCGAACCAATTTCCGTGGCACAAAACCTAATTTAACAGTGTGAGACCCAGTTTTGTAACTGCTACGTGTAGAGAAACTAATAAAATCACCGAGTGGAACGTAAAAAGATACCACATCCATTATTGTACCAAGAGATGTGACCCTTTTTGCTGCAGATTTGAACAATACTGAGGCATGATACGCGGTACTGCCTCCAGGGAAAAGGGAACTCAAGTAATGGTTTTCATTTGCAACTTCTGTCTGACCCACACCTTTTGCATTCGGGGATAAATAGCCGGGGTCCCAAGAGGTCAGCTGCTGTACGCCTGCCTCAAGTTTTTACCAATGTCCCACTACACGGGCTCAATGGCTGGTTCATTCTACATAACGGATTAGTAGCTTGTTTCAAACCTTAAGTGAAATCAGGACATTGAATTTGCTGTATGAACCGCACGGATACAAGTCTGCTGTAAATAATATTGTTCTGTATATTACTTATACCAATACACTAAGAGTGAATGTATAAAAATAAAAAAAACCATGGCACTACAGCCCTTGAAGGGCTTTGGCCTACCAAGCGGCCGCTGCTGAGTCCGAGGGCCTGCAGATTACGAGTTGTGGTGTGGTCAGGACGACGAATCATCTCGGCCGTTATTCTTGGCTTATCAGACCGGGGTCGCTACCTCACCGTCAGATAGCTCCTCAATTCTAGTCACGTAGGCTGAGTGGACCTCGAACCAGCCCTCAGGTCCAGGTACAAACCCCTGACCTGGCCGGGAATCGTACCCGGAGCCTCCAGGTAATAGGCAGGCACGCTATCCCTACACCACGAGGCAGGCAGTGAATGTATAGTCTACTATAATCTGTAACAAGAAACAAAACCATCCTTACCTGGGCGCTATAGAGGAACCTATCCCACTTCAAAGTCACACAAGCATATTGCTTTCTGCTAATCAAAGACCTTGTTCCATGGAAGTTTAATCTCTGGGTGGTGCGAAAAGAATCTACCACTTAATAGGAAGAAAATCTATGGGAGATGTCACTTACATTTCAAAAGTTGAACATTGTCAGCGATCACAATGATTAAATAATGTTAATTCATACCATGAGCAGTGAATGAAGACTGAATCCCTAATTTCTGCACTTGAACACAAAGGTTTACTCCATCTCATTGAGAACTCCTTCATGATGATCGTACGTGCAAACATGCTTGAAAAGTGATCGTTGAATCATCACGCTGTGCAATAATATGATCGTCCTGAATGGTTTGCTACACCCAAAATATTGCTTTTAATTGAAGTTCTGTAATGACCATAGTGATTCGCATTTTACTCGCTGCTCACGACTCAAGTTAAAAGTATTATTTGGTTATCTTGTTACTTCTGACGATGACCTTTTCGTTAAATACAGCTCATTCTCCTACAGAACATTTTCCTATTCCGAGGATGAAGTCTCACTCATCTCAAAGGTAAACATCTATGGTTCTCTTGTAGAGGTTTTCCATTAGCAGTAAAAATTACGTATATGATCTAGATGTTGTGTGGTGCTTTCAACTACAGTATACTAACAAATAGTGCCTTCCCAGACTCGGAGTAGGAGAGGTTCCTCGTGAGTGGGATAGAATGGTAAGTTTCACGCCCGGCCGCCTTTGCCCCCAGGTATTAACTAGGCACTGAATTTGCTTGTAGTTTGAGCGAATATCAGGTTTATGTGGCTCTTCAGAAGTTCAAATCTCGTTTCTAAATTTTTGATTTCCTGGCATGTAATCGAACCAAGGAACATGGACAGATATTTTTAGGTTGCTTATAAACTGCGGGCTGCATCAAACTATATTTTAAAGGGGTGGTGGACCACTCTGTACACACTCGATTCAAGTAAATTTACAGTCCTTAATCTCGTTCGCAAGCAGAAATTCCCAATTGACATACGTTTTATTTCTATGAGGATGCTGAGACCAGATTATTAATATTATTGTTATTATTATTATTATTATTATTATTATTATTATTATTACTGTCGTAGTTCCGAGGATACTGTGGAGCATAGATGCGTAAAAAGGTTCGGGCATTAAAGGATGGACAGAGAACAGAACAAAGCTTAATTTAAAAACAGACAAAGTCGAAAGATCATTTATTTCCTTGTTTCCTTGTGTTTCTTTACAGATTTTAAACTTTGTTGAACAAGGAACAGTTGGATAGTCAGAAGGGGCGGCTCTTCAGCTCTTATATAAATAGTTATTTAAATCAGGTACAATAGGCATAATGATTTTTAAGCGATGAGATAGGTAGCTCAAAAGTCACACTCGTATCAAGAGCACTACTGCTCCAATCAATTACAAGTCAGGAGACTGGGCTCCAAAATTGACCACCTTAGGAAGAGCGACTTTGATCCACACAATTAATTAGGAGACTAATCTCCGAGATTTACAAGATTCAAGCCTCTCCAAGGCACAATCTGATTTTTACAAAAACAAACACTAATCACTCTCTTATCCACTCAACAGTCTAAGTTACATTTAAATAGGAAAATAAAATAAGAGTCGTTAACTTTAACGGTGGCAATAAGTACCCATTCTACATGGCCATAGTGAGAAAGAAATTACAGAGGCTAAGCCTATAATATGGGGGTGACTAGATGGATAGAACGTTTTTACTTACAAAAGGAAACTTTTAACGAAATCATAGTCACCTCAATACCAAGTTGAAGGGGAATACAGGAGGGTTCACACTCCTTATTCCCTAAGTTAGACTAAGGTCTAGGATCGGACTGAAAATTTATATTGAAAGATTACATTAAGAAAGGATTTTGAAACTTTCCCCTCGAGGTAGCTTTCTGAGATTATTACATGATTAAAAGATGTCTACCATTAGCTTGAGCTGGTGGGCATTCCGGAGATGGACGAGACAAGCCTCCTGCCTCCTCAACGACCACATTCTAAACCTCTTGACTACCGGGCGAGTTGGCCGTGTGGTTATGGGCGCACGGCTGTGAGCTTGCATCCAGGAGATAGCGGGTTCGAATCCCACAGTCGGCAGCCCTAAAAATGGTTTTCCGTGCTTTCCCATTTTCACACCAGGCAAATGCTGCGGCTGTACCTTAATTAAAGCCACGGTCGCATCCATCCCACTCCTACTGTAGACCTTTCCTATCCCATCATCGCCATAAGACCAATCTGTGTCAGTGTGGCGTAAGGCCACTGGCAAAAAAGGAATTTCTTGAATAGAGCGTTAAAAAACATGGCCCAAAAAGTCCCAGCTTTTATAGCGGGGAGGAAGGTTCCAGAATTTTCTGGGCCGAAGCCCTATACACACACCAATTTCTAAAGGTTACAAAATTAAATTCCGAATTTTTTGATTGGCTAAAATTTTAAGCAGGCGGGAAGAGATGGAAGTGCTAATAACTTTCGCACACCAAAAATAAAAATAATAACAATTCAGTTTTGAAAACCTTGATACAACAAAATTCTCTTGAAATTGAATTGCCCATCCTCTCGCCAGAGGGAGCACATAAATCGATAGTAGAGTCATCTGCATATAAAGTTCGAAACTTCTTCAGAAATGAGTTTCACTGTTCATATTGCAAATGGCCTTCTAAAAGGCGCTTAGTTTGAATGTACGTGGTTGGTGTACTCCCCGGTACAGACTTCCACCCCCTAAAGGCCTCAGTTATGAAATTAACCAATTTAGAAAACAAATTAATTTTTAGATCGAAGTCGGAGAAATTTCTTGATGGAAAGTTCATTCACCAGATATTTTGAGAAAAATAATTCTTGAAGTGTTTATGGTGTTGTAGGAGTCCGGTAGGTAATGTCAAAGTTTGACGGCAAGAGCGGCCGCCACTGCCGATGCCAGGGTGGGGTCTCTCGGACCCCCAGTACCCTCAGATACATATCTCCCGCTACCTTGAGAGGGTTAGCCATGGTGATGGTCGCCACAGACCAAATATAGAAGTTCTGCCCTATGATGAAGTGGGTGGTTGCGGAACCGCATCTCAGCCCTTGCCACTAATGATGGTGCTCAAGTTTGCCGTAGAGAAGGAGACTGGACGAGAGCGAAGTGGGGTCTTACCCCGCGCCGGCACCTCTCGCCAGCTATTGTGACACGGCCTCAGATGGCATTAGGGCACTGCAACAACAATTTCTTTTGCAACAGTGACTGTTTTCGTGGAGAGAGTTTGTCTTTGGTTTTTGGTTGTTAGGAGCAGTTAAGGCGGGTGGCATAGAGGACGAGTGCGCGTAATCCAAGCTTAGGTTTGATGGCAGGGGCAAGGTAACGGCAGACAGGAGGAGAAAAGGAAACAAATTTAACCGAACGGAAAATTTTCACAAAAGGTAGCACCAAAAAATATCTTCATTTAAAACGTTTTACAGTTAACACGGACAGAAGGCCTCAACATTTAACCTTAAGATACTAAGCTGCTAAGGAAAGAAATATAATTACATTCACAATGCCATCACGTTGTGGCCTATACTGAAAAAACGGAGATGTCATACAGGTTTTGCTTGGGAGAGATGAACTCTAAAAATCCTTTCGGAGTCTGGATTGCTCACCAAGAGGGTAACCGATGTTAAGAAATCCTGGGCTGGGGGCAAGCTTGCCTGTGGGAACAACATTTTTCACCATGACTTGATCTCCAACCTTTGAATTGGTGGGTCTCCGTCCACGATCATACCTCTCTTTAACTTTCTCATGAGAAGCCTTAAGGTTACTTTTAGCCTTTCTCCGCAGATCCCTGATATTATCGGGGTCTAATTTACCTGGCAAAATCTCATTGATTGGCCATAGATTAGACAACGGCGTGTTAGAAATGAACTCGAACATGAGAGATGCAGGTGAAAACTTGTGTGACTTGTGAACAGCCAAGTTGAATGCAAAATATATCCAATGCAGTGAAGTATCCCACCTAGAATGTTAACATGCTCGGCAATATATGGTTGCGGGTAATAGGTCGATGTGGTTACGTGTGAGATGGGTAAGTCAAAACAAAATTTGCGGAATAAATTAAATGTGAATGCCTTGGCATTATCAGGGACTATGTATTGGCAAGGACCAAAAGAAGCAAAAATAGTATTAACGCAAGAAATGGTAGACTGAGCGGTGGCCAGCTTAGTCGGAAATAGCCATGAAAATCGTGTGGAACCATCTACACATACAAGAGTGAATCTGTTCCCGTTCCACTTCGACTGAGGGAAAGGTCCGACGTAGTCTATGTATAAGCACTCCATAGGGCGAGTAGCTTGATGAGATGACAATAACCCTACCTTAGTACACAAGATGAGTTCACTAAGCAAGCTAGGTTTACAACCTTTAACCATTTCCCGAATTTGGCCGTCCATACTCTTCCAGATAAATATTTCTATATTTTATTCTCTAGTTTTGAAGATGCCTTAGTGTCCCCCTAACGTGGTCTCATTCTAATACTTGAAGATCACGGGCACAAGAATAGCTGGAACTACAAATTTCATCTTTTAATCATGCCTCGAAGGCCAACGCAGAACTCCACTCCTCAGAACATAAGGGACAACACGTTACACAGAAGAAAGGGTTTCCATAATAGGATATTCCTGTTGATATTTTTCAAATGTCACGAAATAACATAGGGGCATCAGAAAATGGCACAAACACAAGAAGGCATGGAAATTGAAAGAGAAGAGATTTCTTCTGATTCAATGGGATAAACCTCTCCAGAGAAAATGCGGCTGAACGCATCTGCGACCATATTCTGTGTTCCCCGAATGTGTCGCACGTCAAATTGAAACGCAGAGATGCGGCTGTCCCAACGGGTGATACGTCCTGTACGACGGGTCCTAGCTAAAACTCAACTCGAAGCCTAATTGTCGGTCCCCTACTCTAACTTAACATGTTCGAGATACAGGCGAAACTTTTCCAAGGCAAACAGGACAGCAATCCTTCTAATTCATAGATGGGATACTTGGCTTCTTGAGCCGATAAGGGCCTAGACGAATAAGCAACAGGCCGACTTCCGAGTTTGGTTCCTTGAAGAATAGCAACAACTGCAGGTGATGAGGCGACTGTTTGAACGATGATTCTCTTAGAGAAGTCTGGCATAGCTAACAATGGGGCGTTACAGAGAGCTAACTAAAGGTCTTCGAACGCAGCTTACTACGATGCCCCCCCCCCCCGACCATTCGAACTTGACACCTTTCCTACTAAGTAGGTTTAGGGGCACTGCCCTCTTAGCAAAGTTGGGAATAAGTTTCCTGAAAAAAATCACCATGCCAATGAATCTAGCGATTCCTTTAACATCTTAAGAGGCTTGAAGGCACGAATTGCCAGCGTTCTGGAATGATCGATTGAAACTCCGTGGGCGACACAATATGCCCTAAGAAGGATATAGAGAACTTGGCACCGAGCTCGATAGCTGTAGTCGCTTAAGTGCGGCCACTATTCAGTATTCGGGAGATAGTAGGTTCGAACCCCACTATCGGCAGCCCTGAAGATGGTTTTCCGTGGTTTCCCATTTTCACACCAGGCAAATGCTGGGGCTGAACCTTCCCACTCCTAGCCCTTTCCTGTCCTATCGTCGCCATAAGACCTATCTGTGTCGGTGCGACGTAAAGCAAGTAGCAAAAAAAGAGAACTTGGCAAAAGCTACCTTAGATAACTTTAAAGTTAAACCGGCCTTACAGAGGCGATTTAAGACTTACTTAAGATGATCTAAGTGTTCTTCAAAGGTTTCATAGAAAACCACGACATCGTCAATGTAATGGTAAATATGTTTCAGTTTGATGTCGGAGAAGACACTATCTAGCAGTCTAGTAAGTCCAGCCGCACCCGCTGGGATCCCGAAATGCACGCGGTTGTATTTGTACAAGTTCCAATCTGTAGCGAAAGCAGTCAGATGTTTCGATTCTTCCCCCAGAGGAATCTGATTATATGTTTGGTTAAGATCTAAGATGGTGAAGAAATTAGCTTTACGAAACCAAGAAAAACATGAATGAAGGTCAGGAAGGGGTACTAGTAGCAATACGACCTTGCGGTTTGACGCCCTGTAATAAATGACAGGCCTGAAACGACCTTGGGGTTTCGGTACAAGCAAAATGTCCCATGAATACGCCGACTCTGAAGGTCGAATGATGCCATCCTTCAGCATTTGATCATTGATCTCCTTAAGAGCCTTCATTTTAGGTTGATATAGCCTATATGGAGGAAACCTTACATTGATTAATTCAGTTACCTCAATCTTACACTTTTTTTGCAAGTTGCTTTACGTCGCACCGACACAGTGGGAAGAAACGGCCGTGCCTTATTTAAGGTACAGCCGCAGTATTTGCCTGGAGTGAAAATTTGAAACCACGGAAAACCATCTTCAGAGCTGCCGACAGTCGTGCTCGAACCTACTATCTCCCGAATACTGGATACTGGCCGCACTTAAGCGACTGCAGATATCGAGCTCGGTAATCTTATATTCAATTAAGTCAGTAACACGAAGAGTTTCCGAAAATACTTCGGGAAAATCCTGACATAACTTATGAATACTCTCAACCTGGTCCTCAGGTTGATGTCTAAGGTATAACGATCTCTCACTCTGGGTAGGCGATATCGACGAAGATGAAGTAGAATTACATTTTAAAAGGGGAATATGTAAATTACTTTCAAACTTGTTGTGCAAAACGTGCTCTAAAGGTCTCTGAAGGTCGAGCACTAGACCAGAATGCGACATGAAATCCGCCCCTAATATCACAACTTAAATTTCCAATTACATTTTGAAATGCAAACTTTATCATGAATAAATCCTAATATTTCCAAGGGTGAAGAATTCGCCGAAACACATTTGACAGAAGAAGAACAATAATCGGGAATTGTACAGCAAACTTTCAATTTGGAATACCACTCCTCAGAAATAATAGAGCTAACACTTCCTGAGTCTAACAGAGCCGTGACTGGTTCATTATTTATCTCGATTTTGGGGAAGGGTACAATTCCTAAGATCTCAGAATCGATTTTAGGACATTATCTCGGGCCTTCAAAAGATAAGTTGGAGGGTCTTTCCTCCTCAGAGTGTTCGTTGCCCGACTTCACCTGGGCTGATCCTCGAGAAACTGAACTGGGTGACTCAGCCGAGCGCACTAGTCACTTCTTATCGCCTAAGTTATTGGAGGCAGCGTCAGAACAGGAAGGTGTGCTGTTGAGTGATGTTCAGTTTTTGTGAAAATGACTCGCATTTAAAACATCCCTGGGATGGCCATGCTTCATTCCTAGTTCCACCATATTTCACCGAGGGACACTTATTTCTCAGGTGGTCCGCTGATCCGCACGCAAAACACTTGCGGGGAGCGAACGTTCGCCGAGATAGTGGCCGAAAACTACTAGATGACGGAGGAGGTTCCCTGGCTACACGTAAGGTGTCAGCATACCTAACTCCTTCCTCAGACTCTGCATAGCCTCAAGTTTCGAAAATGTCTGCGGTCGAGAAGCGAAACATAAATAAGACCTATATGATGGGGAAATCCCTTCGACAAAGTCTGTACAATCTGATCTTCTGAGTAATGAAAGACGAACACCCTTGTATAAAACTATACAACTTGAATGAAGTCAGCTAAATTTTCGTCCAGCCTTTGGACTCGTAAATAGTACTTTTTTAAATCAACGAGGACATAGCTCTTCCAGGAATTAAATTAGCTAACATATGAGCATGGAAATCTTCTATAGAGCTTCTATCAGCTCTTTCCTTTACGACATGGTCAGAGAGGACGCCAACAGAGTAAGGGTAAATGATTTGGGGAATTTGGGAATGAGACAGTGACAACACTAAAGCATGATCCTGAAATTTCACCAGAAGCCTTATTAAGGTGTTCACGTCGTTAGTTGAATTTACAGAAAATTTAGAAATGACCTTAAGCAATATGGCTAAATGGTGAGGCAAACTACTGAAACCTGGTGAAATAATCGGAGACGGTATTGGCGGTTGAAGGGGTCCAAAAGCTGCATTATTCATGATGAAAAATTGAAGTTGTAGGTGATGACTAATTACTTGTTCAGATGGGGCAGAAGTTTGTTGTTAAGGGTCAAAAGGTTACCTACTTTCGGGAGACTGTCCAGTTTGTACCTTTACTAGCATTATAGGCTCCAGACAACAATTGATTAACCTTATTTGACAACTTAGAAATATGTTCAACTAGAGTATTAGCTGTACTAACGTCATCGTCCTTCAGTTTCAGAGAAAATAAGTTCCCAGTCCTATTATAAAAATGGAACAATCTAGCTTGAGGACGATTGAGTTGATTTCCAGAGGGTTCACCTACTTCGAAAAAGCTTAAAGCAGAGCCAATCTCAGTAGTATATTCTGTGATGATGGACAGAATTTCCTTGTCCGCATACACCGGAATACAGATGGGATGATCTGACTATTCTTAAAGTTCAGCTGCGTCTATCGTAACCGTGCCACCAGACTGGACTTTTCTAATCAAACGTTCGTAAATAAGCTCTTACTTGCGCAGATACAATGGTGCAAGGACTACCCTAGGACCAGACATAGTGAAGGAAAAGTGGCAAAATTTGGAAAATTCCAGGAACGGAATAATTTTTTTAGAGTTCGATTTCAAATTCTATGATAAGCCGTCAAAAGGAGCTGTGTCCAGACCCATTCAACCACGCTCTGCTATTACTTGTTCCGGGGATACCGTTTGAGTGTGCGAGCATGAATGGGTGGACAGACAACAGACCAAGCATAATTTAAAAATTCTAAAAGTTCGAAATTTTATTTCTTTCTTTGTTTTTTGTTTCTTTAGAGATTTTAAACATTATTAAACAAGTTGCAGTTGGATAGTCAAAATGGGGGGCCTCCTCAGCTCATATACAAATAATTATTTAAATCAGGTACAATAGACATAATGATTTTTAAGACATGAGGTAGGTAGCTCAAACGTTACATTCTTATTAAGAGCACTACTGTTCCAATCAATTACAAGTCAGGAGGCTGGGCTCCAAAATTTACAACATTAGAAAGTGCGACTTTGATCCACACAATTAATTAGGAGACTTATCTCCGAGATTTACAAGATTCAAGCCTCTCAAAGGCACAATCTGATTTTTACAAAAAACAAACTGTAATCACTCTCTTATCCACTCAACAGTCTAAGTTACATTTAAATAGGAAAATAAAATAAGTGTTGTTAACTTTAACGGGGGAAATAAGTACCCATTCTACATGGCCATAGTGAGAAAGAAAAGGCTAAAGTTACCGCCCGTAATTCAAGATATTAGGAGGCGAACTCTTGCACTCCTTTGAAGTTCACTTCAAAATACGTGTAACCCTATGTGGGCTTATGGCCAGAAATTACAGAGGCTAAGCCTATACTACGGAGGTGACTAGATTGAAAGGAAGTTTTAAATTACAAAAGGAAACGTTTTAAAGTTTACGAAATGATAGTTACCACAATACCAATTTGAACGCGAATACAAGAAGGTTCACACACTTTATTCCGTAAATTAGTTTAAGGTCTAGGACCAGACTGAAAATTTATGTTGAAAGATTACATTAAGAAAGGATGTTTAAACTTTCCCCTCGAGGTAGCTTTCTGAGACTATTACATGATTAAAAGATGTCTGCCATTACCATGAGCTGGTGGGTCTTTCGGAGATGAACGAGGCAAGTCCCCCTGCCTCTATAAACACACTCTAAACCTCTTGACTCGAGCGATTGAAATACAACATGGCCCGAAAGGTCCCAGCTTTTATAGGGGAGAGGAAGGTTCCAGAATTCTCTGGGCCGAAGCCCTATACACACACCCAATTTCTATTGGTTGCAAAATTAAATTCCGAGTTCTGTCGTTGGCTACAATTTTGAGCAGGCGGGAAGAGACAGAAGTGCTTGTAACCTTCGCACACCAAAAATAAAATATCAACAATTCTGTTTTGAAAACCTTGACACAACAAAATTCTCTTGAAATTTAACTGTCCATCCTCTCACCAGAGGACGCACATAAATCGACAGTAGAGTCATCTGGAGATAAAGATCGTAACTTCTTCAGGAATGAGTTTCACTGTTCATATTACAGATGACCGTCTAAAAGCCGCTTTGTTTGAATGTACGGGGTTGGTGTACCTCCGGTAAAATTCTTATTATTTTTATTATTATTATTATTATTATTATTATTATTATTATTATTATTATTATTATTCAGTTCAATAATGCCTAATTTCCTGTTTATACTCATCTGAACATTCTTTTTTTTTTGGAAGTTGCTTCACGTCACACCGACACCGATAAGTCTTATGACAACGATGGGAAAGGAAGAAACTAGGAGTGGGAAGGCTACGGCCGTGGCCTTAATTAAGGTACAGCCCCTACATTTGCCTGGTGTGAAAATGGGAAACCACAGAAAACCATCTTCAGGGCTGCCTGTTAATTCTGAACTAAGCAAACACAAAGTGAAAGACCTAAAATCTAAATTAGCATTGCAACAATGTGCGTTTAAGAAGCCAGTTCAGCAATCGCGTAACGTGACAATAGCTTCTTACAAAGTTTGTTACGTTCTAGCTAAAAGGAAAAAAGCTTTCAGTGATGGGGAAGTAGTGAATGAAGCTATGCTAAATGCCGCTGAATCTCTGTTCGAATCTCACAAATATAAATCTGAATTGATATCTTCAATCAAAGGACTTCAGTTGTCTCACCAAACTGCTGCTAGGCTGGTTGAACAGATTTCTAATAATATGGAATCCCAATTACATTAGGATTTAAAATCGTGTGTACATTTTTCACTCCAGTTTGATGAAAGTGCTGATATGTCTGACACTGCTGAGTTGTGTGTATTTGCTAGAATGGTTTCTAATGATTTTACAGTAAAGGAAGAATTTATCAAGCTATTGCCACTTCGTGGACGTACTTGGGTAGAAGACATATTTAATGCTTTCGTTAAATTCACCAAAGAGAGTAACTTAACACTGTCAAAGCTTGTCGCTGTAACAACAGATGGGGCACCGTCTATGACTGGTAGAAATAATGGATTTCTTTCTCTTTGCGCTAAGCATGAATTATTTCCGAAATTTCTTTCTTATCATTGTATTATTCACCAAGAAGCTTTATGCGCAAAGGTTTTAAAGTTCGATCATGTCATGAAAATTGTGACTCATGTCGTGAATTATATAAGATCGTCATCTACTCGTCATCGATTATTCAGAAATATTTTAAGTATGTCAGATGCGGAGTATGGTGACGTCATCCTTCATGCAGACGTAATGTGACTTAGTAGGGGGAAAACACTCGAACGGTTTTGCTGCCTGTTGCAGGAGATACGAGACTTTCTGAAATCATCTCCTGGGAAATATTATCACAAACTTGATGATATATCATGGCTAATCGAATTAGCATTCTTGGCAAACATCACCTCAAAATGAAATGAGTTAAATCTCGAAACGCAAAGAAAAGATCATAACATTTTAGGTATGATAAGTATTTGCAATGCATTTGAAAAGAAACTTAAGGTATGAATTGTCCGTTTAAATAGAAATTTCCTTTCACATTTTCCAAATTTGAAATCTATGGCAGATACAGTAAATGGCGGCAAGCGTGATTTTTCATCTTTTGCTAAACATCTTGAAACTCTTGGGTCCAAATTTGGTAGCAGATTTAGCCAGTTTTCAATGCTTGAACCAGTGATCATGTTTGTCAATAATCCTTTCGCTTCTGTTTACGTTTGTGAGTTTGGAGGGAGGGTGTGTGAAATATTCGAAAATTATAATCCTGAAGAATTAGAAATGGAAATTTTAAGCCTTCAGTCAAACCTTTCTTTGAAATCCTCCTTCGCAACATGTGGCAATTTCTGGACTCTGGTGGACGGTAAAAAATATCCCATTACCCGCAGTGTTACTCTGAAGATGCAATCTTGTTTTGGTTCAACCTATCTTTGTGAAGTCGCGTTTTCGACTATGAACATAATAAAAAAACAAATACCGATCCTGCCTGACAGACTCACACCTGGATAACGCGTTAAGAGCAGCCTGTTCCAGTTACGCACCAGACTTTCCTCAACTGGCAGCGAGCATGCAGTGCCAGATTTCACATTAATTATGTGAGTAAATATGTTTTCATATAATTTTTAATTCTAGATTATTATTATTATTATTATTATTATTATTATTATTATTATTATTATTATTATTATTATTATTATTATTATTATTATATAGTCGTTGTAGTACCGATAACAGTAGTCGAATTATTGGAATCGTACCTGGCGCCCGCATACCCTTAGTTATCATGTGAATGTGCTCGCGTAGAAACGAACGTTGGACAGCCCTGGTGTACAGAGTGGTTCACCACCCCTTTAAATATAGTTTTATGCCACCCGCAGTTTAGAAGCAACTTAAAAATATCTGTCCATGTTCCTATACAGGATTAGAACAACGAAGTGAATATCTGGATTTAAGCTCAATAACACGGACAGAATCGTTAGCGCCAATGGTAATTCAATGAAAGAAACTGCAGTGAATGGATGAAACGATAACAACTGCAAATGACACTTCCATAGGGACAGGAAGCGTTCATTAAGCCTATGATCAGACATCGCAATAGGCTACAGACTGCGAATTTTCTACTGCCCTTTGGGCCTCGTTCTGGCTAAAGCAGCAAAAAACAACTGCAAATGACACTTACATAGGGACAGGAAGCGTTCATTAAGCCTATGATCAGACATCGCAATAGGCTACAGACTGCGAACTTTCTACTGCCCTTTGGGCTTCGTCCTGGCTAAAGCAGCAAAAACACGCACATCCATGGCTAATAAATCAGGCCGTACAGCAGGAGGTTCAAATTACACGCAGTGCTCTATTTTACTTAGGGGCTGCCTGGCCGAGGCGGTAAAGGCGCGTTCGGTTCACCCGGATGTACGTGGATTCGATTCCCCGTCGGGAAGTCGAAAAATTTAAGAAACGAGATTTCCACTTCCGGAGGTGCATATGGTCCTGGGGTTCACTCAGCCAACACCAAAAATGAGTACCAGGTTAATTCCTGGGGACAAAGGCGGCCGGGCGTAGAGCTAACCACTCTACCCCATCAAGTGCCGAGGTTACGGATAGTGGAAGCCTTTACCTTCTACTCTTCCAAGGGCCTTCATGGCCTGTACACAGATGACTTTGCTTTGCTTTTTTACCCTCTTTTAATTATATTTTACTGCGGTCATGGTATGGGAACGTACGTACTCGTATACAAAGAATGTGTTTTTATTTGGTCCTTAGAAAGGCCGTTTTTGTGATTTGTTCAACTGTTGAGAAAACGTCTCTCATCGCATCCCGTTTTGTGTAATATCCGTTAAAGAAAATATCCCCTAACCATTGAAGTCAGATCGTGAAGCTTCTGATGTTACTGCTGATGGTGCGAATGAAACTGATTGTTAGTCAAAACTCGCATAACAGATGACCGGCTAATGTTGGAATGTTGTACAAGTTTGTGTGTTCAAGTATGAGGGTATATCCGGACTGCGTCTAGAACAACCTGTTCATTACGACCAGACGTTATGTGATTATCTCTAATAGGAGGTTTCCTTTCATTTGCTCCATTTGAATACAAACGTCGTTTATTGCCCAGGACGTATTGGTAGTCGGTTTTCTTCTCACAGGAAATCGCTTGCGATGCAGGTATTGCAACTCTAACGGCTTCTGTAATGTAAAAATGACTAACATATCGACGTATGCGTTACTCGAATATGTCGCGAGTGTATATAAGTGAAAACTATTATGACCGCTTTCCTCCCACTAAAAGTACGAATGAACAAGCTTTGTGTTATGTATGACCAGTTTAACAGCAGTGGAATTCAGGCAACATTCATGATTAACATAGCACTATATTATCGTATTAAAGGAGACTCTCTCATGTATATTTGTGCAATGATGCTGTGAATAATATCAGGAATACCTGCATACAGAAGGATTCGAACTATAGATCCATTTTTAAGTCTCCAAGGTCTTATCGGTACCTTATTTAATGATCCACAAAGAGAACCCATTACCTTTTCGCAGGAAGTGCGCTACTTACGCATGCGAGACATTTAATTTACGTATCATACATTTTTATAGCGTTCATTTAGTTTCTGACACAATAAATAACTTTGCACTACCTACTAACCTGTTCGCATTATCAGCAGGCCCTACTTGTATCATGACAGCGCGCCATATACGGTATGTTTGTGGCATATTCCTTTCTTCTTACGGCGAAGATTGCATGAAGCCCTTTTCCGTGTGCAAGATTGCCTCGTTTTAAGTTATTGACATGCGGTTCTCAAGTAGAGCAATATAGACCCGATGGAGTTTAAGGAGTAGCAGTGTTAGCTGGTTGCGCAACTTCATGAACTTTAAGGGGCTGGTGGATTTCTCTGTATAAATAACATTTAGGCGACATTAGATTTTCTCCCCTTGTGACACATCTCAATTCGGAGATTACATGGTTAAGGGAAAAAAAGTAGTTGAAGGATTGGAAAACTAGGGAGCCAATGTATTGAAATAGCGTATGGTTTTTAGCGCCGGGAGTGTCCGATGACAAGTTCGGCTTGCCAGCTGCAGGTCTTTTGATCTGACTCCCGTAGGCGACCTTCGCGTCGTGATGAGGATGAAATGATGATGAAGACGACACATACACCCAGCCCCAGTGTCTGCGAAATTAACCAATTAAGGTTAAAATCCCCGACCCTACCGGGAATCGAACCCGGGACCCCTGTGACCAAAGGCGAGAACGCTAACCATTTAGCCATGGAGCCGGACTAGGGAGCCGAACACTATAAAAGCATAGTGTTAGGTAATTAATGAAATGGCAATATTAAGGAAATTTTTGGTGAATAAAAACTCTCAGTACCTGGACAAACATGTTCAGCAAATATATAGCAATAACTTAATGTTTCCATAGAACGCGTATTTTAATATTTAACCACAAGAAAACAAAAATACTCCAGAGAGCTTCAGTGGAGGATCAATTTAGAATTATTTGTAGTCTTCTTAAATAGTATGTTAAGGAACCATTTCTAAAAAAATATCTTTCTGTTTTTTCTAAATTTTATTATAGCACGTTTTACTTTCTCCCGTACCTGAATTCGTGAATTTAAGAACTGGTAGGGTAGTATTCCGAATCATTTAGAGAATACATTGATTAATTAAAATACCGTTTAGTTTTCCGGTACTTCCATTCGTTTAAAATGTTCCAAACAAATTACCTTCCCTAAACGAAATTAAAGTTTTCATTTCGACGTATTTTACTTGAATAATTACAGTACTTCAGAAGTCCTCTCTATATCTGGTTTTGGTTATGTTTGCTTTGTTGTTTCTTAGATCCAGAAGAGCTCTTACTGCACTTGGACGTACACCACCTGCCAACTAAAAAATGTAATCGTAAGCTTACGGTGAGAGATTTGAATGTAGGTATACGTAGGTGATGCCACATAGATATGTTATATGAAAAGGCATCAAAACTAACAGTATTAGATCTTGTCCCCGGAATTTTTCTTCCCACAATCACCGTACGACTACACCAAATCTAGTTGCAATAATTTTCCATTTCTGGGCATGAGGCAAATATCGAGTATATTTCAGGAAGTGATAAATGTAATGAAATGAAATGAAATGAAATGAAATGAATTCACAGCACACACGCCATTGATCGCTGAAGCCTGCGAGTGTAGTAAGAATGTGGCTGTTGTAGATGTTCCACGTTACTGAACAAGATTCTGCCGTAAGGGAAACGTTTGTAATGACACAATCAATCAATCAATCAATCAATCAATCAATCAATCAATCAATCAATCAATCAATCAATCAATCAATCAATCAATCAATCAATCAATCAATCAATCAATCAATCAATCAATCAATCAATCAATCAATCAATCAATCAATCAATCAATCAATCAATCAATCAATCAATCAATCAATCAATCAATCAATCAATAAATAAATCAATCAATCAATCAATCACCACTGATCTGCATTTAGGGTAGTCGAACAGGTGGCAGATTCCCTATCTGTTGTTTCGTAGATTTTTCTTAAATGAATTAAAAGAAATTGGAAATTTAATGAACATCTCCCTTGGAAGTTATTCCAGTCCCTAACTCCCCTTCCTATCAACGAATATTTGCCCCCATTTGTCCTCTTCATTTCCAAGTTCATCTTCATATTTTGATCTCTCCTACTTTTAAAGATACCACTCAAACTTATTCATATACTAATGTCGTTCCTCGTCATCTCTCTGCTGACAGCTTGGAACATATCACTTAGTCGAGCAGCTCGTTTTCTTTCTCCCAAGTTTTCCCAGCCCAAACTTTGCAACATTTTGGTAACGTTACTATTTTGTCGGAAATCACTAAGAACAAATCGAGCTGCTCTTCTTTGGATTTTTTCCAGTTCATGAATAAAGTAATCCTGGTGAGGGTCCCATACACTGGAACCATACTCTAGTTGGGAACTTACCAGAGACTTACATGCCCTCTCTTTCACATCTTTATTACAATCCCTAAATACCCTCATAATCATGTGCAGAGATCTGTACACATTATTTAAATCCCATTTATGTGATTATCCCAAAGAATATCTTTCCTTGTACTAACACCTAGATACTTACAATGATCCCCAAAAATAACTTTCACCCCATCAACGCAGTAATTAAAACAGAAAGGATTTTTCCTATTTGTGAAACTCACAACCTGACTTTTAACCCCGTTTATCATCATACCATTGCCTGTGTCCATCTCATAACATTATCAGGGTCATTTTTCCGTTGCTCACAATCTTGTAGCTTATTTATTACTCTATACAGAATAACACATGCGGAGAAAGAGAGAGAAAACCAAATTCTAGAGAATGCCATCGTCATGTAAGTGGTGATCATTTCTTATTATTTAACCAATCAAACTCGACAGCTGCAGTCACTTAAATGCGGCCCGTATCCAGTATTCGTGAGATAGCGGGTTCGAACCCCACTGTCGGCAGTTCTTAAGATGGTTTTCTGTGGTTTCCTATTTTCACACGAGGCAATCTTAATTAAGGCCATGGCCGAAACCTACCCACTCCTAACCCTTTCCTGTTCCTTCGACGCCATAAGACATATCTGTATCGGTACGAGGTACAGCAACGTGTAAAGAAAATTTTTTTAAAAAGTATTTAACCTTGGAAACTGAAAGACAATAGCTATCTGTTGTGCCACTGAGGTTGCTTGTGATAATATACGAGTATATAACATTCTTTTACAATTTCCTTTACGTCGCACCGACACAGATAGCTCTTATGGTGACGATGTGATAGGAAAGGGCTAGGAATGGGATAGACGTGAGTTTGGCGTAAAAAGTGGTGTAAAAATGGGAAACTTTGGAAAACCGTCTTCAGCGCTGCCGCAATGGAGTTTGAATCCACTATCTCCGGTATGTAATCTGCTAGCACGTGACTCAAACCGCGTAGTAACTTGCTCGTTATAATCGGGATTAAGTCCTGCTGTATACGAAGGATAAATATATTCATTAATTCGTTAATTAAATACTTAAGTAAGTAGTATGCCGTAGTTGACATGTGAAATAATTTTTATGATCATTATGTCCATAATGATGTGTGTATCTTGGAGTAAATTATGTCTTGGCTTCAGAAGAAAGCTGCTGATGGGCGCTTTGGAGGAATGGTCTAGTCATTCGGTTCCCAGTATGAGTGTACTGGGTTTTAATCCCTCCGACGTAGGGAAATATTTTATGCAGCGCGTGGTAACAGGGAAGGACTCCGATCTTACATCCCAGCCAAGGCCTAAACTGAGTCTGTGTTCTACCCCGGCCCCACATAAACGTGGGGAGAGGGCCTTGGAATAAATTCAGCAGTATGGGGCCACAGTGCACACGGATGTTGCAATCCTGACATTCACGTGAAATTAAAGAAGAAGACAACGAGATGCACAGTAGAATTTGAATCCTTTGTATTTCTCTTCTCAGATCGGATCCCGAGCTGCATGCAGCTCACATTCTGTACATACAACTCATTGCTCGGGGACTTAATTTCCCAAGAGGAACTGCTGCCAATCCAGACGGCCTGTAGATATTAGAGTGCCACGTGGTCACACTCTTGAACAGGTTAAGATTTATTAAACAGTTCCTCAGTTGATCTCATGAGGCTGAGTGAACCCGGTTCCAACCACTCATTCCAGAATTAATATGTCTGTACTGACCAGGAATCGAAGCCAGAGCCTTCAGGTAAGAGGGAGACACACTACTTCTACACCAGAGGGTTGGCGGCTTTCAGTAACACTAAAAGCACAATATATTCTGAAAGTCTTGAGCCTATTATACACCCTTATATGTCTTATATTCATAGCAGCGTCGTCGCTCGAGTCCGGGCCTATCGGACGGTGAGCTGGTCTGCGAAACCGCAGAACAAGCCTGGTGAACGAAATATATTGCCCAAACGAAACTGAGTCTTAGTTTCCTGTTTGGAATACGTGAGCATACAGGGAGTAAAGAATGATGTATGGGTGACATGCCTTGCTAAATGAGGAGTGTGTGTTCAAAATGTGCTATTTCCACCTTAAGAAAGTCATGGTAAAAGTGCAAGAAGTGTAAAATAAAAAGTACATAGGAAATACCCATGATCGGGTTTGGTACCAATTTTAAGGAATTACATCTTTCTGGTCTGAGTAGCTCCTGGCAATCGATCATTTTCAACTACTGTAATGTATGTGACGAAATATTGATGTATTTTTTGGAAGCGGAAATAGCGCCTTCTGAACAGACACACCTCAAGTATAGTCGCCTTGTTGGCTCAAGCAAGTGTCCTAGGCGTACACTTGATGACGGATATCCCGAGCGCCATAGTTGGCGGTGGAGCAATTCATCAAAAGCTTCTCGAACTCACCATTGCATGCGAACTGGCATATTCTGATTGTTGTTTTCTTATTTTAATTTTCCCACCAGGCCTGTGCCTGACCTGATTTTGGTAGTCCTTAAATGTCCATTATAAAATTCTTAACACAGTAGGAGCAACGAACACATCCCGTACACATCGTCCATACGACGATGAATGTTGGCTCCATCTGCCACCATAAACTGAATAACCGACGCTGAGAAATTCTCGACAAAATCATGGCAAAACCGTACCTAGTCACTTTGCTTCCGCATGTACAATAATAGCACAAACACTTTCCGACGATACCAGGTTCCTTTCAAATTTCCTTTATGTCGCCAAGAGACAGATCGAGCTTATGACGATGACGGGATAGGAAAGGGCTAGGAGTCGGAAGGAAGCGACGGTGACCTTAATTGAGGTTCAGCCTCATCATTTTCCGGGTGTGAAAATGTCCTGAGCAGCAGACAGTGGAGTTCGAACCCACTATCTCCCGAATGCAAGCCGATAGCTACGTGACCTACATCGCACAGCCACTTGTTCGGTACCAGATTTCTTACTGAGATACAGTACGCAGCCATTCACCGACGCATGCGCAATGTCCTTTTTCTTCGATCAACAATGCTCGTACCAAAGAAATTTTTCATTGGAGTGACGCCTATATAATGAATCGCCATGATAAACTTTAAGCTCCCTGGTATGAGAAGTCCTTAGTGTCTCTGAATAACGATGTAAAGCTACAACGGAAAACCAACTTACTATATACTGGAACTGCAGGTTTGACGAATGTCATCTTACTCATGCGAAATGGAGAACCTCTGGAACAAAAGGGAGCTCGTGAGGAATAAGAAGGGATTTAACATTCGTTGTACAACGTGACAAGATGTAATGATTCTTAATCAGTTTGTTTTTGTAACAAATTAATTAAGATTTTCAGTGCTGAAAGTAAGTGAGCACTTGTGTACAAATAACATTCAACGCAACTGCATGTGCTAAGTGAGCAAGTAGAATTAGCTATGAATGAGACAATGAGGAGTGGAAGAGTAATTGTTTGCGAAGCAACACAGGAACATACATGGTACATGAGAACGGAGTTCACTGCCAGTTAATTAATGAGACCCAGTTGTTCCTCCACGACGGCACACGGCAGAGCTTAATCTTAAGCTATCATCAAGCTCGTGATACGTCTTCGCCGAGGAACTTAGTTAATTTACTTATCACGATATTGCAGTTTGCTGTTTAGGTGATACAGCCAGAGAATGAGAAACTGAGCCTAGGAGACTCTAACAAATAATGGCTGGGTTTCTACAGCAAGTATGGCTTTACGGTACCTGTAACCACTACGGTACGTCCTGAAATTCACAACTACAATCGCCTATTAAATCTCACAGTTTAAATGTTATCATTAATTAAATTGAAAACACAGTATAGAAACTGTTTATTTCATCCAATGTGATTTTGTACATTAATTTTAAGTAGTGATAGTGTATTCAAGACACTTATTGTCACCATCGGAATACTTGTCCTCAAATGTATAAGGCTTACTTTATTTTTTGTAAAATAGCCGTATTGTTCATTTAACCTTCGATTGTTAAATTGTATATTGGCTTTGAATAATAATAATAATAATAATAATAATAATAATAATAATAATAATAATAATAATAATAATAATAATAATAATAATAATAATAATAATAATAATAATAATAATTCCCTACATAATACATATTCATTATAGATTATGCCTTCAAGCTTTAAGTCCGTACGTCTATGTGAATTAAGTACACGTCTTCACAATCTTCTAATTCAAATAAGCTCTCTGGCCTCGTTTAGTTCGACATTTCTTACCATCAAATTATTCAAAACTTAGTCACCTTGGTCTCCCTCTACTTCTCTTACCCTCCACGGCCGAGTCCAGTATTCTCCTTCTTTACTTATCCTCCTCCATTCGTCTCACATCACTCTACCAGCGAAGCCGAGTTATACATACAGCTCCTTCCAACGGTTTCGTTCCTAACTTAGCCTTTATATCGTCACTTCGAGCACCCCCTTGTTATTGTTCCAACCTGTTGTCCAAGCAATCATTCTTGCTACTTTTATGTCCGGTACTTCCAACTCATGAATAAGATAACCTGAGTCAACCCATCTTTCACTTCCGTACTGCAATGTCCGGTTGGAGACAGATGTAAAGAGAGTTTCGTCCGAGAACTCACTTTTCCGATATAGAACACCGTTGATCGCAAGTGTGAGCCCAATACATTAGCATTGCTGCATCTTGTTTCAATTTCACATAGAATGCTGCCATCTCGGAAGAATACACATCCTAAATACTTGAAATTATGCACTTATTCCATTTTATTACTCGATACCATTCGGTACTCTTAGATTTCTTTCCTACTGACATCATTTTAGACTTGGAATAATAATAATAATAATAATAATAATAATAATAATAATAATAATAATAATACCCGTGTGGGGATTTACCGGTTACCTCCATCGGGCGCGTCCTATTGGAATTGGGGAAGCTCGCTGGCTCTGCCGCCAGCAGAGTCAGAGGGTAGTAGTGAAATAAAATACCACCGTTAAAGAAAAACTGGTCCCATGCCAGGGTTACGGCGAAGACTGGTAAATGACCAGAAGCCAGAAAACACCTTGAGGCAACCTCTAGGGCTAACAACCCTAGTTGTAAAAGGATGGGTACCCGTCCAAAGCAAAGTCAAGTCAAAAAGCATGATGGCACAACATTTCAAGAAACATACCCCAGGGGGTAAATCTTCGGATAAATCCCTCGTCGTGAACGCCACGGCGCACGAGTCTCGTTCGGATTCTGGGTGAGACTCGACATCATGCAAGTGACGAGTCGGAGCGTCTCGGTGTACCCCGAAGAGTCAAAAACTCAGGCCAAAATCTAAAACCTTTCTAGCAACTTTCAACATAAATTCACTTACAAAAACTGGCAAGCTGAAAACCCTCACCAAAGCTCTTCACGAAAATCAGATATCCATAATGGCCCTACAGGAAACAAGGTACCCAGATGAAGAGATTTTTGAATCCGAAGGCTACCGATTTTTCAAGAGCAATGCGCAAAGAGGAATCCTCAATGGAGCTGTGATGCTTGGAACCGCGTTTGCTGTTAGAACCAAGATCCCTAAATCGGTTGCAAATTTCGAACCTGTGAATGACAGATTGTCTATACTCACAATTAAATGCGCGAACAAAAACTACGCCCTAGTTAACGCACATGCTCCTACAAACGATAAGATCAAGTCTGTTCCAGACGAAGTTGATAATTCCTGGGACCTACTGGATGAAAAATTAAACAAAATCCCCAAACACCATGTCAAGCTTCTTTTGGGTGACTTCAATGCCCAACTATGTCGTGAACAGAAGTACAAGAAAGTTATAGGAAATTACCCTGCTCACAAAAGTACCAATCCCAACGGCAAAAGGCTGGTGTCCATTTGCGAAAATCACAACCTGCAGGTCATGTCGACCCACTTTCGCCATCTACGCAGAAAGCAAATGACTTGGCGTTCTCCCGTCCAAACTCTCGGAGGGTTCCAAATTGATCATGTTGCAATTTCCAGGAGAAACTGCCCTGATATTATGAATGTCAAGGTAATGAAAGGCATCAATGTGGCCTCAGATCATTATATGTCCCTTATAAAATTCAAACCAATTCCCGCAAACACAAGGAAGACAACCAAACAGATCACACGCTTCGACAATGATAAACTTCAGCAAAGGGTCGAGGAGTTCCAGGAGAAGGCCAGACCAAATGACTGTGACTTTAACAACGCCAAAAGTCTCCTTGTTGAGGCCGCCAAAGACGTTGCAGAAATCAAGAGAAGCAAAAAGCATGCCTGGTGGAATGGTACCTGCGAATCAGTCCTCCAAGAAAGACTCAATGCGTGGAAACAGTACTACTCTACGAAATCAGAAAATGATTGGGAAACCTACAAAACCCAACGTGCCCAAGCAGTTAGGGTGTTCAGAACTGAGAAACGTAAATACGAAAAATCTCTCATTGAAAAGATAAAACAAAACTTTAGGAAGAATGAAAGCAGAGAGTAATACAGAGCCTTCAAACGCAAACTCACTGGCTATAAACCACCATCTGTATGCTTTGAGCGAAAGGACGGCACACTGGCGACGTCAAATGAACAAAATTGCAGCATTCTGACAGATTACTTCAAGAATTTACTTAATTGGTCTAAACCGAAAAGCGCCATTGAGACCAAGGAACCCTTACTCAGGTACCCAGATTCCAGACCACCCGACAGAGATGAAATCAAGCGCCACACTGCCCGTCTCAAAAATAACAAAGTGCCGGGGGAAGACTCAGTAGTAGCAGAACTATGGAAATATGCCCCAGAGGAATCACTTGATATCTTGCAAAAGCAAATAGAAGAAATTTGGAACAAGGAGACCCTACCCGAAGATTGGAAAGTAGCTTTGATCCATCCATTACACAAAAAAGGCAGCATGAAAAACATCAACAACTACAGAGGAATATCTTTGCTACCCGCGATTTGCTACCCGCTACTTGCCATCCTGTAGCGTTTGGAAGCACAAGTCGAACATCAAATAGGTGAATACCAAGGAGGGTTCAGAAAAGGTCGCTCAACAGCTGAACAGATCCAAAATCTCAAAACGATCATCAGATATTGTACACTAAGGTCCACGCAGTATGTGTCTGTCTTTGTGGGCTTTAAGAAAGCGTACGACTCCATTGACCGGGAAGTCCTACTAAACATCTTAAATGAATTTGGAATTGATTTGAAACTGCTGGCATTAATTAAAGCCACCCTGACCGATACAAAATCCAAGGTGAAGTTCCACGTATGTCTCTCGCATTCCTTTGACATCAAAACAGGAGTCCGACAAGGTGATGGGCTATCCCCGATACTCTTCAACTGTGTTCTTGAAAAGATCATCAGAACCTGTTGGGTGAGATTACAGGAAACGAACTACAGTCCATTGAGAATAGGAACCAAATCCAAGGGGATCGCAACAGACTGCTTAGCATTTGCCGATGATATTGCTGTTCTCTCAAACGATATAGAAAACGCTAGAGCTCAAGTTGAAATTTTAAAGGAAATTGCCGAACAAACTGGTTTGCAGATATCGTTTGAGAAAACAGAAGTAATGACTAACATCAAAGAGGCTCCACCAAAACTCCATACAAAATACGGGGACATCACCCGAGTAGACAAATTCAAATACCTGGGTGAGATCATCATGAAAAATGGTCTGGACAAAGAAGCACTTCAGGAGCGAGTACGCAAACTGGAAATAGCCTACCAAACATCCCGCACATTCTACAACAAAAAATGCCTTTCCCAAAACACCAAGATACGTCACTATGAAACAGTTCTGAAGCCAGTAGTTCTATATGCAGCCGAAACCCTGTCTCTAAATGCCAACAAAGGACTCCTTGAAGAACTGGAGGAAAAAGAACGCGAAATTGTGAGAGGAATCTTGGGATCAAAGTACAGAAATGGAATCCATCAAAAGAGATCCAACAAAGAAGTCTACAGCAAAATAGAGAAAATTACCGACACAATCAGAAAAAGACGGGCACGATTTTACGGTCATCTGAAAAGAATGGACGGAAGAAAGTTAACTAAAGAAATCTTTCACTTTTTTGTTTCAAACCCCAAAACCACAATTCCCTGGCTTAGAAATACCAAAGAAGGCCCGCAAATTCCACATATCTCAGCTGAAGACGCTCTTAACAGAGATCTCTTCCGAAAGAAAATATTGACGAACAGGCTAAACCGAGACGAGCAACCGAAGAGAAGACACGGTGCCCCTTGGACAGAGGAGCGTAAACAGGCCCACTCACAAAGAATGAGGGGAATTTGGGCTCTAAAGAAGGCCAAGTTCAGTGTCAAATGCAACAAGACTTAACGTGATCCTTGATGGCCCCAGCGTATTATGTATATAATAATAATAATAATAATAATAATAATAATAGTAACGTTATTTGCTTTACGTTCCACTAACTACTTTTTATGGTTTTCGGAGACGCCGAGGTGCCGGAATTTTGTGCCGTATTAGTTCTTTTACGTGCCAGTAAATTTAGGCTACCTACACGTGGCTGACGTATTTGAGCACCTTCAAATAGGCCTATACCGGACTGAGTCAGGATCGAACCTGCCAAGTTAGAGTCAGAAGGCCGGCGCCTAAACCGTCTGCGCCATTCAGCCTGACGTTAGTCTTGGAAATGTTACTTTTCATAGCATAGTCGCTGCACCTCCTTTCATATTCAAAGATGTTAATTTTAGGCTTTTAGCACAGTCTCTCATTAAGATTAAGTCATCGACATAGGTCAAACTGCTTACTACCTTTACAGCGAATTGAATTTATCCCAGTTGCTTTGTATATTTCAGAAAATGATCCTTGTGTACTATGAACAACAAATCTGAAATGTTACAGCCTTGTCTAACAGCTATAGCTACCTCGAAAGAAAGAACTCATTCTACCATCAATATTCTTACGGTGGCTCTATTGTAAACATAAATGCTTTTGATTGCCTGTAATAACCTACATTTAATTCCATAATGAAACAATACAGCTAACATCTTCTCCCCTTGCACTCTAGGTCTAGGATCCATAACATTTTTTCAGTCAATGGACGCATACCGAAGATCCGGTCCTGAGAGCTCCACTGTGGCCTGAAATCGCACTGGTTTTCATCCAGCTTACTCCCCATCATTAATTGCAACCTTCTTTCCAAAATGGTTGCAAATACCTCGTTGGGTGTATTGAGCAATAAAATACTTCGTTGCAATCCTTTCTCTTCTCTTACTCATAGATAGGTGCAATTTCTGGTTTCATCCAGTCGGAGGTACCTTACTCGCATTCCACGCTAAGCCTGTTAAAGTATGAAACCATTTACCTTGCCCTTCGCACTATATTTCACCATTTGAGATCTAATTTCATCTATCCCTGCTGCTTAATTACAATTTAGTTTATTTTTATTTTTTATTTCCTCGAGTGTAACTTTACTGTCATCGTCGTTTTCATTCTCATGCACTCACTGTTCACAACATCAAGAGAGATATTTCCTATTACGTTGAGAAGATTTTCCAAATATTCCTTCCATCTGTTCAGTGATTCCCTGAATTCTACAATGAGTTCACATGATTCACTCAATTCATTTCATTTCCCTTGATCCCTTGTTCCCCCCTTCTACGCGTTATTAATTCTAGTCCAGAAAGATTTTCCTGCCGCTTGTCCAAAAGCTTCCCATTATTTCTGATTAGATTCTACAATGATTTGTTTCACTATGTTTCTTTCATCAGCTTACAACAGTTCTCGTTTGGAGCCATTCTTGATACGCCTAAGTCGTCCCGCAGTGTTTCCTGGTAAATCTACCGGCACAAAATTGGCGTATTTGAACACCTTCAAATACCATAGGACTGAGCTGTGATCGCAGCCACCAGATTGGGTTCAGAAGGCCAATGTTTTGCAATCTGAGCCACTCAACTGGCAGTAATGCATAATTAAGTGAACATTACCAAAGTGACTGTGAGATTTATGAATTAAGAAATGATTCAAGACCTTGCAACTGAAACCGTACAGTGTCCTGTACAGCTCCATGGGAATGATATGGGCCTTTATACTCCATTAAAATTACTCCAAAAGGTCGCGTCATTGGTAGCAGTATGGGCGAAGGGCATCGAGCGGCGGCATGCCAGAATGGAACCCGCGAAAAGAGCACTTGCCAGACAAAGGGAGGACAAAGGAACAGCCAAGCCCTCGCGGAAATACGCTCTCAACGTGCAGAGAGAGATAGAAAGGGGACGCGATGCTGGAGTAGTCAGATACGCCCCGAGGTGGGGCCTAGCTTCCCAGAGTTCCAAACGAACATAAGGAACTTCCGGTTTTTTATGCACATGTCACGGGTGCCAACGTCGCGTAAAACGGGGCGATATTTTAATCCAGACATAGGAAAATTATGTGAGACACACCATTGAATAGAGCGGAATTTTCTGCGTTCTACAGACTAAAAATATGTAATAACTTATGCAGGGGAAGAAATGAGGTCACCAGCTGTCAAGATGTAACATATCGCTAACACATGTGGACATAGCGGCGTCACCCACGCCAAGAATCGCGCTTAGGAGATAGCTCCACCCCCCAGAGGACGCTATGAATTAATCAAAGGCGGGAAGCAAATTACATAAAAACTGCTGATCGGAGATCCGGCACGCCTGGCTCAAATGAAAGAGGAGACAGAGGGCTACAAGATGCAATATTTAAATATCTTCAATTCTTGGTGTGAAAGGAGCTCTGGTTCTTAATGAACCGTGAAGGTTTACACCCCCGAGCTTCCGGCGGGTAAGATAATATAAGCCGGGCAGGCCATTGTAGAGACAGTTGTTCTTTCACGGGTCGTGAGACGGACACTGCGTCCCGCGGTGCTCCAGTTACAGTCAGAAACCCTTGTACAAAAGCCTTTGTGTAGTGAACGGGAGGCCAAACGAGCCTAGGTGAATTGTTTCTGTGCTGCGTGTCAAACTAGTAAAAACCGCGAGCATATTTTACGAACAAGTATTAGAATTCGGCTGATAAACTGCCGGTTTAATGAGTCAGTGAAATTCATAATTAGGTATCACCCAAAGTGTTACTTTGAATCAGGGGCTCGAGTCTCGTGAGCCACCCGATTCTTACTGTGAACGCGCTCGCCGTGGTTTGAAAGGCCGTCTTATTCGTGGGTGTAAACTCTGAAATAGAGGACGTGTGACGAGTGTAAAAGTGTTACCCAATTGGATTACTGTAAGATTTCAGCTGTGACGAGTTCCCCAGGATGTCGGACTTGAATGGACCAGGGATGAAGGACTGCACGCCCGCCACCTACCGAGTGGTCATGGAGTACTAAGAACTTCACCATGGGTCTCCCGTGGCGGAAGAGACAACGGCCACCAAACAGATGAGTGATGTCCAAATTTAATTTCTAAGCATGACATAACCCGGGGATAGGATTAGCGTTCTTTTGTAAATATCAAAATGTTGTAAGTTAATGCATGTCCTATATGGAATTTTTATTGATTTTTATAATGTTGAAGTAAAATTCAAGGGGCTAAATCCCCGGACGACTCATATTTCTTTCTTAATGATTAGCTTATCGTGAGGGTTATATTTTTAGTAAAATGGAGAATGTCCTAGCAAATATGGGAACAAGGTTAGGAGAATATTTGAGTTTCCCGTAGGGGCGGTTGGAAAAATAGTGTTGGCAAGCAGGGAAACATGTCGAAATATTGGTAGTCACTGTCCCACGAGGTTGTCAAATATGCCAGGGAAACTCATGGGTCAGTCAGATAATGCATGCCTAGCTTACAGATATAATCCGTGCATGTACATCAAGAATGAAGAAAATCCCGACCGGGAGAGGTACATACTGTGTGATCTAGATAGGTGTGAGGGACCATGTGCAAGTCTCCCGTGATTTTTGATTAATGGGCCATAATGGTTTGGAGTGTATTTTTTTTATCTATAGCCGGGGTAGACCCAGGGGCATGAGTCCCTAATCTTTGGCCAGAAGGTTTAAATATAAGTGTATTTATGTGGTATGAACGAGGAGCCATGAGAGCCATATGCCCAAGGGAAGAAGATACGCGATATGAGACATAGTGGGACGGCTGAATGCCCGAGTAATTTACGATGAAATGAGTTAGAAATGATTGTGCCTATAGCCGGCGCTCAGCGATAATACTGAGAGAGAATAAAAGAGTATTTTATGGGAATTCCATAATGATATGAATAAACAAATAAAATGGGCCGCGGATGTGTCCCCGAGACGAGAGGGTGACGTTTGAGGGAGAGAAGAATTTGAATGGCCGTGCGAAGTGAATGACCGGCATCCTTTATTTTTTGTGAAGGTCTAGCTCTCGCCCTCGGGACAAAGGGGTCCCGTCTCGCATTGTGTTAGGGCTTGGAGCCTGGTCTGCTCGCGTCTTTTGTTTGGGTTAAATGGCTTAGCTAAGAATACTTGTATAATGATAATATCACGGTAACTTCTTTTAGAAGGTATTTAATAAATGAATAGGGATTCCCCCAGATATCCGGCGAGATGAGATTGTAGCTATTCTCGGTATCTACAGAAACCCACAGTACCTCTCGGTCGGGAGTCTGCCAGTTCGACGCCGGATGATGACGGCGCCCTTGAGCGAGCTGCTTCCAAGCTTGCGCTTTGGGCCGGAGACAGCGATAACCATGCTGTTTTCTTTTCTAGGAATGGTTCTCCTGTGTGCATGAAGTGTATATATCCATATGTTTGTGTATGTTTCGTAATGATGTGCACATATTTTTGAGTTCAAACAGAACCTATGTGCACGCCGTGTGGTCTTGGTGACAGATGAGAAGTCCGGGGTTTAGCAAAAATGGTATTTGTGTTTGTTTGTGCATTATGCAAATGTGTCTTTTAATATGATATTATGTAGCGTAGGCCCCGGTTATGTTCGTGCTTAGAACAGCTAGTAATATTTGTGAATAAGGACATCAGGTCATCCCACGGTGTGATCGACAGAATAATGTACAAATTTCATGAACGGTATGAATTTATGAGGAAAAATGAACGATAGCAAGTCGCAAAACCTCAATCATACCGTTATGCAGACGACGCCCATGGGCGATTCGTATTTTTAAATGATTATTATTTTCTTTTCCTCCCATATGTGGAGAGTCATTGTATAGTGCTGTATCAATTTTTTTTTAATGGTCATATTTGAATAAATTTGCATTCGTACCCCCTATTTAATGATTCTTGTCATTTGTAGCAGTGTTAAGCAGTATCCAATAGGCATTTGAACCCAGAGATCCTACTTTCATATTATAGACATAAGGCTCCATCTTAAGTATTGTTGTTGTTGTTTTCTTTCGAACGTACCACTTCCCCAAGTGCTCAGGCTGCCGGGCCGGCACAGAAAGTAGGAAGGGGAGCGGTCCGAAGCTCGTTAAGCAATTCGACCCGCTCTTCAATCCAAATCTCATCCGTGGGTGTTTACCCCGTTACGTGGAGGCATTTTTATGCGTGGGTCATCCATTCGAAGCCCGGTAGGGTGTATAATTGGCGCCCTTCGTGGATGGGCATTGTTTATAGTTTACGCTGGAGCATTTTGAGTAATAGATAGGCCGCCCACAGGGAGGATAGTGTGCTATGATGGAGTCAAATTGCCAGGTTCGTGCCACAATCTGATTACATTTGGTATCGAACGGGTTGGCAATTATTTGGAATGGAGTACCCGCCACGTAACCGAACGGATGGAGACGTTAAGCACATGTCCGAAGTGCTAAGATTCAGAATTATAGAGTGGATACTGCAAGGGTTGTTCAGATTGTGTGATACTCAGCAAGACTGTCATGGTCATCGTACGGGTGTGCGTAAGTCACAACTCGTGATGATAACTCACACAAGATCAGCCATGAAAGGGAGCGACGTGAATAATAAATAGGATAGGAAAATGACAAGAACAAAAAAAAATCATGTGTCCAGTTTAAGTGGAAATCCGCATGAGTGTCGCTCATAAATTCAAAATGGATACCCGGGACAGACTATGAAGTTGTCAGTTCGTTGGGAGATAATGTTATGGTTCTCTCAGTGTGAGGTTAAAACGGCCGGCAAAATTCTTCAAATTTCGCCAGTTACGGGTATCGGCCAAAGATTGTGCGCTGAGGTAACAACATTTGGCAAATATAAATATTTTTTTCGAGATGGCTTTAGACGCCGCGGATAGAGCATGGTACCTCAACCCAGGCTCTAATTTTTGCGCAGTGACAGATGCGATGTTGCCAGTTTGAGACGGGTAATTGTCTGCTAACGTCATCTTACCAATCTCAAGGTGATAACATCCATTAGTGACTGGGGTATGCCATGTTTCCGGCATACGTAAAATCGAGCCCACGGTAGGCCGCGCGCGTGACCGGAAAACTTATTCCAGGATAAAAGGGCTAACGTAGAATCAGCATTATTATTGTTATTATTATTGTCAAATGATATGACGAAATTTCCTATACAATGAATTATGACATTAATATGGTAGGGGGCGTGACATAAGCCGTTTGTAGGCCCAGTTTGGATTGATTTGTTGGAATTTCGAGTAAAGTTAGGTCACGCTGAAATTTGTATTAAATATTAGAATGTATCTATGCTTTCTGTCGATCACCGGTGGTCATTTTCTGCCCACGGGAGATCCGCTTTCTCCAAAATTGATTTTAATATGGACATGGAGGTCATGAGGGAAATGATGTGCCAGTTATTGGCAGAACAATTAGGCAAGCAGGCAACAGATGTTAAAGCGGATGTTAAAGCGGAGTTCGAGAAGCAGGGAGAACTTTTAAAGGACAGAATGACGGAACAATTAAATCAGCAGGCAGCGGACTTTAAGGCGCAGTTTGACACGCAGGCAGAGCTTTGCCAGGCTCAGGCGGCTACGAATAAGGCTTCGTTAGACGAGCTCGCAGAGGATATGAGACTAGGTCGTGAACGTAGCGACGAAAACGCCGCGAGACTGGAGGCAAAGATGACCGAGGCGTTAGAGGGGAAGTTAGAAGACGTCATCCAGCAATTAAAGCAAGTGGAGATTAGGGTGACGAATAGGATCGACGTGACGGACACTAGGGTGAGCGCGTGCGAGGAAGAGATGGAGAAGGTGAGCACCCGCGTAGAGGAGGTTGCAAGAGACATGCAGGAAGCCAAGGCGGAAGTCCGAGAATTAAGGACACAGACGACGGAGGCCCTCGGCAAGGTGGCAAAAGAGGTCAGTGACCGTCTGACCCAAGTGCAGGATATTGCGACCGCCAAGATCAAGGAAGTCCAGTCTCAGGCCCATGGAGAAGTTATGGAGCTTCGGAAGGAGATGACCGAAGAAATAGGAGTAGGAAGAATCGGTAAAGTTTCTACAGAGCATATAGTGAAGGCAGATGGGAACAACGGAGCAGAGAAGGTGGCTACTAAAAGGGATACCGAAATAGACGCATCCGAAACCCAATGTGACGTCAAGATAGATGAAACTGACGTACGGCGACCACCAGGCTTGGAGATGAGTGACATGGATGGCGGAGTGTACTCAAGAGTGGAAGAAATAGTGGAGATAATAGATGACGTCGCGATAAGCCATCTGGAGCCGAGAGAAGAAGTAGAAACTGAATTGGTAAGAGCAGGAACAGCGAGAACGGCTAATGACATAGGAGCGTCAGTTGAAGATACTGGGGAGTCGAACTCAGGACTAGAAGATATGGAGTCACGCGTACATCAGGCAGGGATCGAACCCAAACCAGAAGATTTAGTGGAAAGAGATGCAACCCCAGATGTCGAAAGGAAGTGCGAGATGGAAAGGTCAAAGAATGAAGCCAGGGAGTGTGGCTCGCTAATGGACATAGCAGTAGCCATGGAACAGAGGGACACGAACTGCTGGGAGCAGGTAGTGAACTCCAGAGAAGAAAGGAAGACATTGGGTCATCGGGGAGCAGAGCTGAAAGAAGGGTGCGAGCTATACTTAAGTACCCAGGCCATTGTGAGTGGGCAAGAGGCGACAGGCGTATCCCTAGCGTATAATGAAAGAAAGGTCGCTAATGTAAATGTAATGGGAGAAGTAAGTACGAGCGCTAATTCTCGTACGGAGCTCAGTGAACAGGTGATGGAGAACAAACAGTTTCAACCAGCTGGAGAATCGAACTGGGTATCTCAGCCCAGAAGAAGGAAGAAGAATGTATTAGGTCGACGTAAAAGACGATACCGCTACAAGTACGGATGGTTCACTAGACGGAGGAAATTGCTGTCAGGAAGAGAGGAACGACGCTACGGAAGGACCATGAGATCGCGACCCGTGCAGCGTACCTTACGTAATAACAGAGCTCGGAAGAAGGAGGACCGGTGCAGCTACGGGAACGTTAGCGCAGGAAAGAAGGAAGAAGGGAAGAATTGTGAACCTCATCCTAAGAAATGCAGAGGCAGGGGCATCCAATTAGACCCCCACGTCTCAGATTACGATCCCGGAGGGCGAAGAGAGGATCTGCAGGATTGATAGCGAATTGTGGTCGCATGAGAAACTGTATATTATGTAAATAAATTTCACCATAGGTGTGAGCAATTTTTTTTTCTTGCCACATATTTTTAAGGGGGCACGAATATATTATTAATTATGTATCAGATGAGACCAAGGTGGATTCAGCGGGAGCCCAGGAGGAGTAAACTGAACTTACGTGAAGACAACGGTGCAAGATGTCCAGGCTTAAGCCGAGAAGAGTATGACGGCGAGGAATTATTACCATAGTTTACGGAACCCTACATTGGAACCTAGAGAATAACCCCTACGAAGTACAGTCAAGGGACGGAAGAACAGAGACCACTTACAACGCTGCAGATAACCAAATTTTACCATGCCCCAGGACAACACCCTGAAGAAGGTCCGGAGGAAGAAGAACCAGGAGAAGCCGAGGATGACGAGGACAACCCGGATCCAATGGAAGAAATGGAAGCCGATGAAGAAGATGATGCCGTGAATCACATTGTTTTGGAAGAAGGGAGCGAGTCCGAGGCATCAGCCTGTGAAGATTGTCCAGAATGTTCTGAGAGGACCGGTCTTAGGAATGCTTTAATTAATCTATGCTACCAGATACAACTGGAGAACACAGAGTTGGCCGAGAAGGTCCACCAGTTTCGCGACCAACACCAATGACTACTTTCCGAGACAGTTAAAAGGGAAAGAAAAATCCCGAGTTCGTGATTTTTCTTTGATGAAGTAGGAGGAGAATGAAACCGTACAGTGTCCTGTACAGCTCCATGGGAATGATATGGGCCTTTATACTCCATTAAAATTACTCCAAAAGGTCGCGTCATTGGTAGCAGTATGGGCGAAGGGCATCGAGCGGCGGCATGCCAGAATGGAACCCGCGAAAAGAGCACTTGCCAGACAAAGGGAGGACAAAGGAACAGCCAAGCCCTCGCGGAAATACGCTCTCAACGTGCAGAGAGAGATAGAAAGGGGACGCGATGCTGGAGTAGTCAGATACGCCCCGAGGTGGGGCCTAGCTTCCCAGAGTTCCAAACGAACATAAGGAACTTCCGGTTTTTTATGCACATGTCACGGGTGCCAACGTCGCGTAAAACGGGGCGATATTTTAATCCAGACATAGGAAAATTATGTGAGACACACCATTGAATAGAGCGGAATTTTCTGCGTTCTACAGACTAAAAATATGTAATAACTTATGCAGGGGAAGAAATGAGGTCACCAGCTGTCAAGATGTAACATATCGCTAACACATGTGGACATAGCGGCGTCACCCACGCCAAGAATCGCGCTTAGGAGATAGCTCCACCCCCCAGAGGACGCTATGAATTAATCAAAGGCGGGAAGCAAATTACATAAAAACTGCTGATCGGAGATCCGGCACGCCTGGCTCAAATGAAAGAGGAGACAGAGGGCTACAAGATGCAATATTTAAATATCTTCAATTCTTGGTGTGAAAGGAGCTCTGGTTCTTAATGAACCGTGAAGGTTTACACCCCCGAGCTTCCGGCGGGTAAGATAATATAAGCCGGGCAGGCCATTGTAGAGACAGTTGTTCTTTCACGGGTCGTGAGACGGACACTGCGTCCCGCGGTGCTCCAGTTACAGTCAGAAACCCTTGTACAAAAGCCTTTGTGTAGTGAACGGGAGGCCAAACGAGCCTAGGTGAATTGTTTCTGTGCTGCGTGTCAAACTAGTAAAAACCGCGAGCATATTTTACGAACAAGTATTAGAATTCGGCTGATAAACTGCCGGTTTAATGAGTCAGTGAAATTCATAATTAGGTATCACCCAAAGTGTTACTTTGAATCAGGGGCTCGAGTCTCGTGAGCCACCCGATTCTTACTGTGAACGCGCTCGCCGTGGTTTGAAAGGCCGTCTTATTCGTGGGTGTAAACTCTGAAATAGAGGACGTGTGACGAGTGTAAAAGTGTTACCCAATTGGATTACTGTAAGATTTCAGCTGTGACGAGTTCCCCAGGATGTCGGACTTGAATGGACCAGGGATGAAGGACTGCACGCCCGCCACCTACCGAGTGGTCATGGAGTACTAAGAACTTCACCATGGGTCTCCCGTGGCGGAAGAGACAACGGCCACCAAACAGATGAGTGATGTCCAAATTTAATTTCTAAGCATGACATAACCCGGGGATAGGATTAGCGTTCTTTTGTAAATATCAAAATGTTGTAAGTTAATGCATGTCCTATATGGAATTTTTATTGATTTTTATAATGTTGAAGTAAAATTCAAGGGGCTAAATCCCCGGACGACTCATATTTCTTTCTTAATGATTAGCTTATCGTGAGGGTTATATTTTTAGTAAAATGGAGAATGTCCTAGCAAATATGGGAACAAGGTTAGGAGAATATTTGAGTTTCCCGTAGGGGCGGTTGGAAAAATAGTGTTGGCAAGCAGGGAAACATGTCGAAATATTGGTAGTCACTGTCCCACGAGGTTGTCAAATATGCCAGGGAAACTCATGGGTCAGTCAGATAATGCATGCCTAGCTTACAGATATAATCCGTGCATGTACATCAAGAATGAAGAAAATCCCGACCGGGAGAGGTACATACTGTGTGATCTAGATAGGTGTGAGGGACCATGTGCAAGTCTCCCGTGATTTTTGATTAATGGGCCATAATGGTTTGGAGTGTATTTTTTTTATCTATAGCCGGGGTAGACCCAGGGGCATGAGTCCCTAATCTTTGGCCAGAAGGTTTAAATATAAGTGTATTTATGTGGTATGAACGAGGAGCCATGAGAGCCATATGCCCAAGGGAAGAAGATACGCGATATGAGACATAGTGGGACGGCTGAATGCCCGAGTAATTTACGATGAAATGAGTTAGAAATGATTGTGCCTATAGCCGGCGCTCAGCGATAATACTGAGAGAGAATAAAAGAGTATTTTATGGGAATTCCATAATGATATGAATAAACAAATAAAATGGGCCGCGGATGTGTCCCCGAGACGAGAGGGTGACGTTTGAGGGAGAGAAGAATTTGAATGGCCGTGCGAAGTGAATGACCGGCATCCTTTATTTTTTGTGAAGGTCTAGCTCTCGCCCTCGGGACAAAGGGGTCCCGTCTCGCATTGTGTTAGGGCTTGGAGCCTGGTCTGCTCGCGTCTTTTGTTTGGGTTAAATGGCTTAGCTAAGAATACTTGTATAATGATAATATCACGGTAACTTCTTTTAGAAGGTATTTAATAAATGAATAGGGATTCCCCCAGATATCCGGCGAGATGAGATTGTAGCTATTCTCGGTATCTACAGAAACCCACAGTACCTCTCGGTCGGGAGTCTGCCAGTTCGACGCCGGATGATGACGGCGCCCTTGAGCGAGCTGCTTCCAAGCTTGCGCTTTGGGCCGGAGACAGCGATAACCATGCTGTTTTCTTTTCTAGGAATGGTTCTCCTGTGTGCATGAAGTGTATATATCCATATGTTTGTGTATGTTTCGTAATGATGTGCACATATTTTTGAGTTCAAACAGAACCTATGTGTTCAAGGTTTTCTCCTAATCTTAGATAACGAAATACTTTCGAATCATCAGTTGGGAAGACAAGTTACGAGTACTCTGCTTCTAATGATGTTTAGTTGGATTTTCGATGTTTTATTTATTTAGCCATAAATTCTATGTGATCACAACGATTCAAAATACTGTAACAAATTTGCAAGTTAACAGCCTGTAGTTAATTGGATATGAAATGTTATAAAGAAAGTTTTTTGAGCTGGGCTGAGTGGCTCAGAGAGTTGAGGCGTTACCCTTCTGACCCAATGTTGACAGGTTCAATCCTTACTCAGTCCGGTGGTATTTGAAGGTGCTCAAATACGTCAGTCTCGTGTTGGTAGATTTACTGGCACGTAAATGGAACTCCTGCGGGAAAAAGTCTGGCACATCGGCGTCTCCGAAAGCAGTCAGAAACTAGTTAGTGGGACGTAGGATTATTATTTTTATTATTATTATTATTATTACTACTATTATTATTAGCGAGTTTCTGTGGAGCACGGAGGTGTAAGAATGTGTGGGTGTGAATGGGTGGACAGAGAAAAATTCAAATCTTAATTTAGTGCTCTAAAATTTAGGAATTGTATTTCTTTCCATTTTTTCTTTTCTGAATTTAAATCTATATGAACAACACCGAATAACAGTTAGATAGACAATGTCGAGTTCGTCAGCTCTTGTAACAACAATGATTAGAGAACCCTAAAACAATCAGATACACAATAATTTACAGAGTGAGCTTGAAGCTCCAAAGTTACAAAATTTTCAAAATGGCACCACTGCTTCATACAATTGATCCTCTAGAGACTACTCTCCAAACTTATCACAATCATGCTTCTCCAAGACACAATCTAAATTTTACACTAGGTCAAAAACAAACAGTTATCACTGTCTTACTCGTTCGACGGCTTAAATAGGAAAGTAAAACTCTAACAGAGGTAATAATTGCCCATTCACCGTGGCCTTAGTGAAAAGGGAAAATATTTAATATATCGGCCGAAAATCAAAATGTTAAGAGGCGAACACTTGCACACCTTTGAAATACATTTGAAAGTTTTTAAAAACCCTATGTGGCCTTATGGCGCGAATTTACAGAGGCTAAGCCTATACTACAGAGGTGATCAGATGGAGAGAAAGAATTAAATACCCAAAGGAAGGGCTAAATTTCAAGGTTTACAAAATCATAGTCACCCCACTACCAAGTTGAATGGTAATCACTAGACGGGTAGCACCCTTTATTCCCTAGGTTAGAATAAAGTTCTTAGACTTGTTTGAAAATTTACATTGAAAGGTTGATAGATTTACACTACGAAATAATTTTGAAACCTTCCCCTCAAGTCAGCTTTCTGAGACTATCACATGATTAAAAGATGTCTGCTTTTACCTTGAGCTGTTGGGCTTTCCGATGACGGGAGAGGCTTGCCCCCTGCCTCCGCTACGAACACACTCTAAACCTCTTGACTGGAGTGATGGAAAATACAACATGGCCCAAAAGGTCCCAGATTTAATAGCGGAGAGGAAGGTTCCAGAACTCTCTAGGCCGAGGCCCTGTACACACCCTCAATTTCTATAGGTTAATTCAATAAATATCCAAAATTTGTGATTGGTGGAAAATGTACATTAAGAAGCAAGGTATAGCAGTGCTAGTAACCTACGGAAATAATCTACAAACATTACAGTTTGGTAAACTTAGAGGCTAAAACTTTCTTTGAAGATAAGATGTCTATATTCCCACCAGTGGGTGAACATAAGTCGCCGGTAGAGACACCTGAAGAAAACGTTCCAAACTTCTATTAGAGAGATCACTGTTGAAAGTCCAGATGGCCTTCAAAAGACGCTCAATGTAAATGATCTGACTAGGTGTACCTCCGGTACAATTATTATTATTATTATTATTATTATTATTATTATTATTATTATTATTATTATTATTATTATTATTATTATTATTATTATTATTATTATTATTATTATTATTATTAGCGTATTCTCCCAATAATGGAAGGCGTTAAGCAAACAACTCAATCAAGCTTTCTTTGTGTTCTTCTTGTTCTTCCAATAGGCTTTCATTCTCTCTGAGAAGGCTTGTTTACGTTCTTTCGACCATTTCGGTCTGCACTGTTTTTGCTTTGGTTGCTCTGATGTAACTTCCCACTTGTTGACTTTGTGTCTGAAGGTGTCTCTTTCTAAAATGTCTGTTGCACATATGTTTGCGTTTTTGAGGTCCTTTCGAAGTTCGTCCAGCCAAGGTGTTGAATTCTTAAGTGTGCTAACATAATTTAATATTATTTTTGACAGTCGATTTTCTGGTAATCTTGTGAGGTGTCCAAAGAATTTCATACGTCTTTTCTTAATGTCAATTTCAATGTTTGAAACTTTTCTGTTGTTTTGATTGATTGTAGCCTGTAACCATCTTGGGTATATCTTGCTCCTAGGATTTTCCTGATGATCTTCCTCTCTTGCTTTTTTATTTCTTCTAATTCTTGTTTACTGTTAAGTGACAATGTTTCACTTGCGTAAAGGACTGTTGGTTTTATGACTGTGTTGTAATGCGGAATTTTTGTCTGTCTTGACATGCATTTTTTGTTGTAGATGTCTTGAACTAACCCTAATGCCTTCTTGACTTTTTGGAGACGGTTTTGCTGTGAGATCATCTCAAGGCCTGTCGGTTCGATGAATTCTCCGAGGTATTTAAAGTACGAGACCCGGTCGATTTTACCGTATCTTGTTCTCAGGCTCGTGATATCTGTCTTTGAACAGAAGAACTTAGTTTTCTCAAATGAAATCTGTAGTCCCACTTTTTCTGCAGATTCCTTAAGTATCTCAAGCTGCTTGATGGCAGTCTCCTTATCCTCTGTTAAAATCGCCAGATCGTCCGCAAATGCAAGGTATGGTACGTAGAGGTTGTTTTTGGGAAAGCCCAATCGGATCGGTTTCCAAGATTCAAGTTTCTTGAGTTCCTTCTCCCATAACCTCGTCTAGGACGACGTTGAACAGAATAGGAGAGAGTCCATCACCTTGTCTCACACCTGTTTGAATGTCGAATGGTTCTGAAATTTCTCCCATAAATTTCACTTTAGATTTTGTGCCCGTTAGTGTTTGTCTTATGAGTTCTAGGGTTTTAGGATCTAGTCCTCTCTCTTCTAGAATTTGGAATAGTGAGGGTCTGTCTATCGAATCATATGCCCTTTTGAAATCTACAAATGTGCATACCGTAGGCTTTTGTCTGAGGGCTCGTAGTTTAAGTATGGTTTTGAGGTTGAAAATTTGTTCTGGGCATGACCTGTTTGGTCTGAATCCTGACTGAAATTCCGATAATTTGGGTTCTAATTGTTGTTGTGTTCTATGCAAGAGACAGGCTGATAGTATTTTGTATGTGACTGATACAAGTGAGATTCCTCTGTAATTGTTTACGTCTAACTTGCTGCCTTTTTTATGTAGTGGATGGATTAGAGCAATCTTCAAGTCATCCGGGAGCTTTTCGGTTTGCCAAATGTTTTGGATTATTTGTGTAATTTCTCTGAGTGAATTTGGGCCTAAATGTTTCAGAAGTTCAGCTACAATTCCGTCTTCCCCTGATGCTTTGTTGTCTTTAAGTTTCTTGATTGTGAATAAATTTCTTCTTGAGTTGGTGGTGACGAATTTTCCGGTATGATTTCTGGCTGTACTTTCGGGATTCTCTTTTTGGGTTCTGGACAATTTAAAAGCTGTGAAAAATATGTAGCTAATTCTTGGCAGTTTTCCTTATTTGTTAAGGCTAGTTTATCATCGTGCTTCCGAAAGCAAAGGTTCTGTGGGGAATATCCTTTAATTTGGTTCGCAAAGGTCTTGTATAAATCGTGTGTGTTGTAATTTTTGAAGTTGTCTTCAATTGACTTCAGTTGGACATTGACGTATTTCCGTTTATTTTGTCTTAAAATCTTGGATATATGCTTGCGAACTTCGAAGAATTTCTTCTGTGTTTCTTCTGATTTGTTACAATTGTAGTTTTGAAATGCCTTTTTACTTTCTTCTAGTGCGGTCTCACATTCTTGATTCCACCAAGGATGTTTTGGTTTCTTGCGAAGAGGGATTAGGTCCTTCGCCGTTTCGATGATTTTAGTCTGGAAATTCTCCCAGCTCTCTGCAGGTCGTTTTTCCCATTCTTCTGAAATTTTGGAGTCCTTGATTTTGTGCAGATCAAATTTTGGGATCACCGATGTTTTCCTGTTGAATTTCCCTTTGGGTGTGAATTTAATTTTGATTCTGCTTAAATAATTATCCGAATCGATGTTAGCACCACTGCGCACTTGCACATCATGAATTTCCTTTTGGTAATCATATGATATTGCCACATGATCAATCTGAAATTCTCCTAAATGATGGATGGGTGATCGCCAAGTTTCTTGCTTTTTGGGATTCTTCCGGAGTGATGTTGACATATTTTGAGGTTATTTTGTTGGCATAACTCAATGAGGCGTGTGCCATTTTTATTGGTGAATCTGTGGGCTGGGTAGTCTCCCACTGTCCTCCTGTATTTGTATTCCCTGCCAAGCTGTGCATTGAAATCACCGAGTAAAATTTTCACATCATTTTTAGGGATTTTGGCCATTTCTGTTTCAAGTTCTTCCCAGAATCTTTCTGTTTTTTTCAGGCTCCTTTTTATTGTCTCCATTTGTTGGTGCATGCACATTAATAAAGGTGTATTTTTTGTTTGTATGCCTGATTCTTAAGGTCATAAGCCTATTGTTGATGGGTTTCACCTCTATTACTGAATCCAAAACTTTTTTGTCTACACAGAAGGCCATTCCTAACAATGCTGCTCCCTTACCAATTTTCTTGTTTGTTCCACTTTTGAAGATCCTATAATTATTGTAATCCATCGTTTCTGAATCTGTGAAGCGTGTTTCTTGTAGGGCCAGAATTTGGATTTTCTGCTTTGTAAGTTCTGTTGTGAGATTGTGCAGTTTTCCTGTTTGAATCAGTGTCTGAATGTTGAATGTGCCAATGAAAGTGTGAGTCTTTCGTGGAATTTTATCAGAGCACTCCGACTTGCTCTCTCGTATTCGCCCAAGCTCCCCAGAATCCGAATGCTTGGTTGCCACTTTAGAGTGGGTGGATTGTCCACCTGGGGTAATTTTGTCTTTACTTGTACGAGTCATGTCTGCTTGTAAGCAATCTTCTAGCTTTCGCTAGTGGTGTAGAACCAGGGATTGTTAGTTCCTGGAGCATATTTACAGCCGCACCTCTGGTGATCAGACGCTGACAACTTGCCGCTTGCTACAAGTCAGACGCGAAGTGGATTTGATTCGGTTCTTCCGCCCTCTCTGCCATTGGGATATGTCCTCTTCTGCCGTCGAGGCCGTTGACCATTTCTCTGTTTACCTCAGTTGATCCGCGGGTGCTTATTTGGCTAAGCCTTATTCACACCTGTCCTGCATATCTACAGGTGCTTCCCCTATCAGCCATATGGGACGCGCCGTGTCGGGGTTGAGGGCCCCCACCCCAGTGTCTTACGCAGGGTTATGCTTAGCTCCTACTCATTTCAGAACCAGACCCCCACAATATTATTATTATTATTATTATTATTATTATTATTATTATTATTATTATTATTATTATTATTATTATTATTAAGATTTTTGATTTGAGGAGCATTGAGAGAGTTAAATATTACCATTAAAGGAAAAGTGGAAATTCATCGAAGACAAAAAGAGATTCGCTTGTGTAGTTTAACGAAAACATACTGGTGTTTGTAATGATTGCGTGCCCTATAAAATGAATACCTCGGAATTTTGCGGGATAAGACTGAATGACAATGATTTACCAGGATCCCATGGTGTAGCCTATCTGCTGCTTTGGATTTATATGTCGTATATTACGACTGGAAATAACGCAGTGGAAGTTACTGAATCTTGGTGTCATAGTAATAACAAACACAAGAATAGCTCTATTCCACACTAAGGTAAATTTTCGTTAAAGCTACGAAATAAAGCAATGTTTTAAACAACATAATTACGTATAAAGGCCAAATAAATGTTACAGCAACCACTCCAGGAAAACTGAAGTGCTTCCTAACAATGTACAAGGCAAAGCATAGTAATTACCATGTCAGATTAACCCTTGCTTCTAAGACTAGGTCCATGACAATGTTAAGTTCACGAACACGTGAGAATTGGTAATACTAGTCAAGTGGTTAACACGTAGTAAGTAAAGTGAAGACAGTTAAGTTCATCGTAAATCGTAAGCTACTTAGAACCTGGAGAATATACTACACTAAGGGAAAGAAGAGTGGGCTCAGGGAAACCTAGTCAACGAAATTAAGTTATTCGCCCATCTATCATACCATTATTTGTTTAATTAATATTTGTTACTTCTATTTTAAATTCTGAAGAAGTATTTTTTAGTTATTAGGAAGTATGCAGTACATATCCACGTCGTGCTTACGGAAACCGCTTCGTCACAATATCGTCGGTGAAATACTGACCCGAAGAACGAGAATTCCTTGAAGCAATTCGCAAAATATTGACCATTATATGACAGGAATATTTCACTTAGCAGCTTTTTACAGGCACACATGCCTAAGAATTGTTCAGTATATAAAATAAATGGCCAAACACACATTGGATTTTGGATCCTGGGATAAATTTTCCATCGATTGAGTTACAGTGGCCTTGCCGTTCCTGCTCTGTTGCCTAAGAGCTTAGCTACTATTGCCAACACAACTAGAGTACGTAGTGCGCTAATCGCTCAATGTGGATTATTATAATAACAAAATAACTTAAACAACCGCATAATACCTTAACATTTGAGTGCCAAGTATTTCCAAATGATCGAACAAACATATGCTAAATTACACTTAAGAAATTTGAAATTGCCACACCATGAAGGCATTGGTCGTTTGTATTGATTTTCAAGATATGGAACGATGCCATGTAGGTATGTAAACGATCAAAGTTTTAGACCCATTGGATTGTTGCTACAGGTCTCCCCACGTGATTGGTCGCGGATGAATCAACTCCAGTGTATGGAATCTAGTGTAGCGTAGTTGACTTGCAGTCTGTGCAGTGAAGTGTTCCCCGTCAAACATGCCTCGACGACAGAGAAGACCACGCTATCAACAACTGTCACCGTTTGAGAGGGCTCGGATAATTGGGCTGTGTGAGGCTGGATTATCGCTAAGGACTGTCGCTGCACGTGTTGGCCGAGAGGCATCTACGGTATAACGTGTATGGCAGCAGTAGTCAAATGAAGGTACCCACACTCGTAGACCTGGTACAGGCCCAGCGCGACAGACAACTGTGAGAGAGGATCGCAGCATCATTCAGATGGCCCGGGTGGAACCCCATGCAACAGCAGCGCGAATTCGAGCAGTTGTGGCACCCCACGTTACACAACAAACAGTTGGTAATCGCCTGCGTGCAGCTGGCTTACGAGCCCGTGTCCCTGCACCCCACAACAGCGACGTGTAAGGCTGGCCTGGTGTCGAGAAAGATCGACGTGTGTCGACGAATGGCATTGGGTCGTCTTTAGTGATGAATCGCGCTTCTGTCTCGCCCGCAGTGATCGCCGGAATAGTGTGCGCCGGCGTACCGGGGAGAGGGGTCGCCCAGATCTTATTGTCGAGAGGCACACAGGGCCAACACCAAGCATTATGGTCTGGGGAGCTTTTGGATTTAATGAGAAATCACAATTAGTGCTTGTTGAGGGCACAATGACTGCTCGACAGTACGTTGATAGGGTACTCAACCAGTGGTTGTCCCTATGATGGCGAAGATTGCTAATGGGATATTTCAGCAGGACAATGCCCGGGTTCACACTGCACGCATCTCCAGAGAAGCTCATCACAACCTCAGAATGGCCCGCTAGATCCCCGGACCTCAGTCCTATTGAGCATGACGGACATGATGGGTCGACAACTGGTCAACCGTCCTCACACACCCACAAATCTGGAACAACTGACCCGCGCAGTACAGCAAGCATGGGCCACTAGTCCTCAGGAAGCGATCCAGGGACTTATTGACTCCATGCTTCGACGAATTCATCAATGTATTGCAGGTCATGTTGGGCACATCATGTATTGATTGTTGTCCAAACTTGCGGTCAGAGGGACCTGAAAGTGTAATAATCGAAGCACAACCGAATACTCGTCCAGCATGTTCTATTGCAGCAATGTAGCACCACTTCTTCTTGGTGTCGCAATTTCCATTTTATTCAGTATATTTCATAACAGTATACACCGCCTCATAGCTTTGAACGAAATGAACACAATAACCCTTTAATAATTGTGTCATTTAATTATGTAGCTCCGTATTTATACAAATCAAATTACAATTTTGTATATACACTTCAAATTTTCCCATCGTGTTTCGTTTTTATCTTGGATTATGAATACAAAAGTCGAAACTGGTTTTGTTGAATATTTGTCCATCTGTCTGTTTTTATTTCTTGCGAACATCACGGGAAAACTGCTTGACATACTTTCCTGAAAGTACGTATTTAACTTCAGGGTTACCCGTAGAGTGCGATAAGCTTTACAGGGTGTAACAGTAAGGAAGGCCAGAATTTCAGAACACATTCCTCACACGAACCTGGAAGAAACTATTTTATATGGAAATAGGTCCGGAAACGCTTTATATCCATTTTAAAACTAATTTCCAACAACTCTACATAGTATATTAATCATGATAAACACGCAGGAACAGAACGTACCAGTATATCACATGAAAATCTTTCATGCATCAAATGTTCAAAATGTCCTCCGTTTGCATTAATACATGCATACGTAATACTGCAGGGATATATCAGCACATACGGGACGCAATGCTATGGCGGGTTGACGCATTTTTTGTAAGAAAGAGTTTCATGTGGTGTGCTGGTACGTTCTTTTCCTGCACGTTTCCCATGACTAATGTACTCTATATAGTTGTACAAACTGAGCTCTAACACGGAAATGAAGGGTTTTGAACCCTTGTCCACATAACATATTTTCTTCTTATACTTGTGAGGAAAGTGTCCTGAAAATTTGACCAACTTTATTGTTACACCCTGTATATTATTTGATTAGAATGAATGGTACCAACCGTTATTCTTCAATTTTTGATGAGTTTGGGAAAGGAGAAACCTTTCGTATTCCTTTTACAATCCAATTACACCTTTTAAATGGCAAAATTATGTTATTTTATGAATATTACCCAGTATTATACGGTGTTATAATACAATTGGCTTGATAGGGTATAATGTTATGCATGTGCATTATTTATACACTTTTCCTTCCTGACCTCTTCCCAGTGTCCTGGGGTTGGTGCTGTATGTGGATTAATCCCAGTTTTACGACCGGATGGACTTCCTGACGCCAACCCTATGTCAAGGGATGTATTCATTATTGCGTGTTTCTGGTAGAGATATTGGATGTACGTTGAGACGAACACATTGCCCAGGCTAGAGTAATGAACCGTACGTGAATATAAGCCGTGGTTCAGCAGGGAATCGAATCCGGAGCCCTCTGTATCAAAGGCCACAATGATGATCATTCAGGCAGGGAACCTCACTGCTTTGTTTGGAATCAATAAAATATATTAAATATTCTAAAATACAGTATATACACATAAAATATATATTAATAATGAAATTAAAGTGTTACCGAAAATGACAACGCTAGACCACTTTTCAGTAATAGATATCCGAATATACAGTCCAACAATACCATCATTCCACTTCCTTCAAATAAATCAGCTATGAGGAACGTGTTAACATGCATAAAACGAACCGAATTGGGGAATTATTACATCATTTCTTCACGAGTTCTTGTATTTGGTGCCATTAACAATGGCCTTTCCTGATAATTACTATGCGCAACGTTCACCTTCATTTGGCATTTAGCGTCCTGAAACCCCACCTCCTCCATGAAAAATCAATTACGAAACATGGTGGTAAATCAATTAAGCTTTTTTAACTTCATAGCTAATAGCATTTTAAATATTATTCCCAAATAATTAACTTCAAACACAATAAGATGTTAAATGAATGAAAGAAAGAAGGAATTTATTTATTTATTTATTTATTTATTTATTTATTTATTTATTTATTTATTATTTATTTATTTATTTATTTATTTATTTATTTATTTATTTATTTATTTATTTATTTATTTATTTATTTATTTATTTATTTATTTATTTATTTGTTAATGATGACCCGCACAGCTACCTGCTGTTCATCTAGGCAATAGTATACACCACATTATATCACACTGTATGTCAGCACGGGGTTTGTAATACAAGCTCTCTGCATTTTTGAACATTGCTCCACGAAAATATTATACACAAGCGTGCAGGTCTAAGCCTTTGTCCCACTTCTTTATATGGTGTCAGGAATGAGGTGAGATAAAATCTGATGGCATGTCTTTTTACGGCTGGTGCCCTTCTCGACGCCAAACTCATCTGATGGGCTAATGAACTGAAATGAATGATAGTGAATTAAATTGGGTAAAGTGATGTAACAAATCGGCTGTGACATATGAATAGGGACTATCCTGACATTTGCTTGCAAGTTAATATGATAAGCCACAGGAAACAGTTCTCAGAACAGCCAACGGTAGGGTTCGAACCCACTCATCCGCCGAATGCAGAGCTTGGCTCCATAACCACAGAGCATTCACATGTAGCCACTCCCATCTGTACGAAAACATTATAACATATAGTGACATACTTTAGGAACTTGATTTCAAGCGAGTACATATCTTTTAGTTACATTCGAACAACTCAACAAGAAGTTGTATAGAAATTAACTTCACAATACATGCAGATAATGATAGATATAATTTATAATATTACGTAAAGACAAATTACTGAACATGGGACGGTACATTTTGAGGTGTAATTGCTACGATACATGAAACCGGAGAGGTAAATAGTCACTGTTCCCAATAAGTTCAACAGATGAGATTTCAAAATTAGAAAACGGCATTTTTAGATTTTTCATCCCACAAAAGTATTCTTACGAAACTGGTATAGTGCAGCAAGTCCTGAAAATGAGAGAGCGAAAACTTTCCGAAACATGATGCAGCCTATTTTTTTTTCACAAGAAAGAACGTTTATCCAAATTGGTCCTTGTTTTATATATACCGGCAGTATTTTTTTGCTAGTTGCTTTACGTCGCACCGACACAGATAGGTCTTATGGCGACGATGGGACAGGGAAGTGCTGGGAGTGGGAAGGGAGCGGCCGTGGCCTTAATTAGGGTACAGCCCCAGCATCTGCCTGGTGTGAAAATGGGAAACCGCGGAAAACCATCTTCAGGGCTGTCGACAGTGGGGTTTGAACCTACTATCTCCCGAATACTGGATACTGGCCGCACTTAAGCGACTGCAGCTATCGAGGTCGGTGCCGGCAGTTTTATGATCACATTGCCTTAATATGCTTTCTAAACACAGGTCAGAAAGTAAAATACCAAATGAATTTTTATTACACAAGTGTATCATTTTTAGGATTTTCAGTCCAGTCTATGATACACCATTCTTTATTTCGTCTAGGATAAATTGACCACTATGGTTAATTAAATACACCCATTTTACAAGTACTTATCATGCCTAATTAAAACCATTTTCTTTAAATAAGCTACTCCTTTCGGATTCAGAACAACATCAAATGTTATGGTTTCGTATCACGTATAGAGCACTTTAACCAAACATTTTTAAAAGACTCCTTCCACAAACATATTTTATGTTTACTAAGTTAGAGATAAATAACTCAATTTTTTAAATATTTCTATTAAAATCTCAGCATGTACAAAACGAAGTAGCAGGAAAGGCCGTGATTTCTACTGATTTAGTGCAAGAGCGTCGATTTTTTACTGATAGCTAAGCCATAAACATATGGAAGATACGCGGTATTGTTGCCTATTGTGAAGTTCTTGATTTGGAACTCACAGTATCAGTATATGGGTACACACACTGCATTATTTTGATGGTAAATTTTGGAATTTTATATATTGAGCCGTATCCTGCCGGCCCATATGAAATATTTAGAGTATTATTTGACAAAATATATGTATATAAATTTCATTCATACAAGTTACAGTCATAAATGGTAAAGTATTGAATCCCAGATAGTTGAGACCGGATGTCTATGGAGACATCGTGTCGCTGGACGTTGCTTAACACTTCCTTCTGACCGTGAGAATAGGTTGGCGTAACCAAGCGTGGGCAAGAATCGGCACGTGTACTAGATGCTGAATGAGCATTATTTTCAGCCAATAAGAATGTAAGGAATCGGCAACCATGGAGCCGACATCGCGCCAAGTCTCAGTTCCAGGCTGGCAAACGTGTACAGTAGCTCATGTTAATTTCTGTCATTCGTTGGTTTTCCACAGATGTAGAAGTGATATAAATTCAGAAATATGATATTATAATTAGAGGAAAAGATTTGCGATTATTTGAGCTGTGTTTCACAAATGTATTGTAGTTTATATTGTGTCATCAGACATAGCAAGCTTTCTGATTGGTGGTTGGTTTAGACAGCCGGGAACCCCAGAATTGCAACGGCGTTACCGAAGCTTCCTCAGTAACCCAAGCTCGGAAGAGCGTCACTCTGTTAGAATCACTTGGAGACTGTAGACGTCACTCTGTTAGAATAACTTGGAGACTGTAGACGTGACTCTGATAGGATTGTTTAAAGAGTGCATGCTGAGAAATGTATTTTGATCGGACTGCTTAGAAATTGCAGGAGTGTTATATCAGTAATAGTATATTATTTCAAACAAGTGTTTCAGTCGTGTAGCTGGAAGATATAATTGTTCCAGGGAAAACTGCAAATTAGATTATTGCACAGTGTAATTTCAACACAGGCGGTGATCATTAGCCGCAATATAACAAGTGCAGGAGACACGTGTTATTGTATCACACATTCGTGTCGGTCGTGTTCGTGAGGAACCATCGTAGCGTACCGCGTGCCGCTATCAAACTGTGTATACCTTTTAAATTGGAGTTATAATTATTGAGGAGTCAGTGTGTTTGGCTGATTTGGTCAATAAGGGTTGATCGGCACGTATTGCATTGAGCGGTGAAGAGATTTTCATCCTAAGGTTTTGTGTTCCAGTGTAAATAACTTTTCAGGAAGAAGATGGCTTCGCGTATGGAAGAAGGAAGTGCATCTCCACGTGTTGAAACTGTGATCGTCATGGTGTAATTTCTTCATACAGCAGGGATGTAAACTGCTACCATGTATCCCGAGAGTTGTCAGGCTAAGTTAAGACGCATGTATTTATTATGGCATGTTATATGAATTATGATAAGACATTAGGGCAGTTTAGATAGGTTTTTTTTTAAAGTAAGCCTGACGGCATGTGTTTGATTCAATTTAATGGTGTTGTAAATATGGATATGAGAATAATGCATGTACTTTCATCTTCATTCTGATTTACGACTAGATAGTTGAGATAATGAGGGATTTGTTAGGATTAGTTGTTGTTTATTCATGCATGCTTAATTTAGTGTAGGATATTCCGATTTTTCTTTATGAATATATGCTAGGGGAATTAGATTGACAAATTCATCTAAATTCAGAGTTAAATACTTACTTTGTCATTTTATTTCGGTTATTTAGAGACACAGATATAGCTAATTGCATGACGCATATATTACAGGAGCTGTCCGAAGTAGCTGCATAACAGCGTTGTAAGATTAGGATCTTTAAAACTAAGTTGGAAACTGTTTACCAAATGACTTGCACGGGAAATGAATCGGGTCTCATAGTGTAGAAGGCCAATGTGATTCATAAGTGATATGAGATATAAGAGTGCATGCTGAATTATAGTGTAGGCCGATTGTATGCCTGATCTGCGAGAGAATATTGTGCAGTGGAGATGTACCTGCCAATTGTCTTCTGAGTGTATATTGATATCAGAATTGACGGAATTAATTCCAGACTAATGAGTCTGATGTGTGTTAAATGGTAAAAGCATGCTAGGAAGGAAGGATTATACGTGACTTTCCGTAAAGACGGTGACAGACATTATCTAATTGCAAGCTGATAAGTTGGCTGTGTTTTTATTTGACCGTGCGAGTGAGATGTTATTTCCTTGTGACAGTCTTGGGAGACAAAATCCAAACTTTAATGCAGTGTTGAGTTCAACATTTCCTTTCAGCTTGCAGCCTACCCGGAAATATATGACGGATGTCCGCGGTGTTGAGAGCTCAAATGCAGCAGCAGGAGGCAATGTTGTCCATTGCTTTCTACAAGATATTGATGGCTATTTATATGTTTTTCCCTTTCAGGATGATGCTGTATATTGTTATATGTTGTTTGAATACCTTGTCTCGTTGTTTTAATGGGGAACAGCCCGATTGCTAAATTTTATTGATGGTCAATCTAGTTCTGACTAGATCCTTTGTGGTGAACCGCGATTCACGTAGAATCTGTGTAGCACGTAAGACTTTTTCTCATTATCCGATGTAAATAGAAGTGTTTAGTGTTGCTTGTTTGATTTGTTGTACATATAGCGTAGGATATGCCCCTAGTGTTTTGCATAACTCATATAGGGTCCCATAACGTCTTAGTTTTTCTTTTCATCGTAACATTTCTTTTATTGTAACTTTCTTTAACAGTAGTAATTTAGCGACTGTCGAATTAATTAACTTCATAACCGTATCGTTGTGATGCGTAAGTGTGTAACTCCATGCGAAGCGAATTGAATTGAATTAACTACATATCAGTGTATGCGTACACGTATGATCACATATCACTTGAACCATGGACTAATAAGAAGATGATCAGTTTGAAAGTATACAAGTATTCATGTTGTGCTTGATACTTTATTTCCATTTTGCTTCTTATATAATTGATGTTGTAATGTCCAGATTTCTTTTATTTTGAATTTTTTATGCCATTTTGATATTTTGCTTTAATTTATTTAACTTTCAGGTAGAATGATTTGGGGATATTTATAAATAAATCCATCTTACCCCATATGATTGTTTCTCATTCGTGTTATACCTCCATTATCCCGTCATTTACTTATATTTTTGAGTAGAACTTCGACTTTTATCCTGACCCAATCGGCAACCAACCCACTTTCTGCCCAACCTTGAGTTAGTCGGATGTTCATACAGGAATGGAGGCATCGTCCTAGAGGGTATTTACCCCTGGGTACGGTACAATATGAATCTGCATATCTCAAGCTAATGAACTAAATTAAAATTCATTTAAACTGTTTTCCTCTCAATGAAAGATGCATACAGTGAAAAGCTACTATAAAATTTGGATTTTGTTCTGATCACAACGGAACATACCAACTATTGTACGACTTGTGTGTCATAAAGTCGACTGTTATATTATTATTATTATTATTATTATTATTATTATTATTATTATTATTATTATTATTATTATTATTATTATTATTATTATTAAATTTTCCTGTCATAAATTTTTAGTAGGATACTACTATTATTGATATGAAAAATCAAAGTTGATGCGCAATTATTACCTACAACGTTAGGCCCTGGAATTTACTTTCCTCCCGGTCCCGCAAATCGAAGGAATGGCCATGGGGATATTGGGTAGATTGCGTTAGTACGTTCGACCGTAGGGTTAAATCATCGTTGCACCTGGGAAAACCGCTATCTGATAATATTTTTGGAGAAATACTTAACCGTAGAACAAATATTACGAAGAGCGAGTATTCCTTGACTATATTTGCGCAATATTGAGCCTTACATGACAGAAACGTACCGACCAAATTTCTGAACCAATGGTAACATTTCAGGAGCTATCTCCTATAGAGTCCCGGTCTAGAAAAGCAAGAATAACGGTTGAGAGGAAAGGTCGCACTAGTTTTACTGCAGTCCTAAGCCCAAAGGGCGTATCTCAATAATTTTAAAATTTTCCGTTCTTACCACTGTAATGTTCTGGGGTCATTGTGCCTACTTCCTAAACAATGTAACATTTAGAAAGTGATGAACAATACTAGTGAATTTTGCCGCATCTCAAAAGTGTATTAAAATCCTAAGCGAATCAGCAGTACCATGTTTTTATTAACAATTTAGTCCTATTCTGAAATCCGATGCGCCTTTTAGACGGGATAAGGATGCATTTATCAGCAGAGTTTATAAGTATTTGATATTAATAGAGATACTAGACAAATTACGACTTGTCTTAATAATTGTCCAGCTCAAAACAAGAATTGTCTTCTTTTCCCTTTTTTTTTGCTATTGGCTTTACGTCGCACCGACACAGATAAGTCTTATGGCGACGATGGGACGGGAAAGGGCTAGGACTGGGAAGGATGTGGTCGTGGCCTTCATTAACGTACAGCCCCAGCATTTGCCTGGTGTGAAAATGGGAAAACGCGGAAAACCATCTTCAGGGCTGCCGACAGTGCGGTTCGATCCCACTACCTCCCGAATACTGGATACTGGCCGCACTTAAGCGACTGCAGCTGTCGACTTTCGATGTTAGGCCCCTTAAAACAACAAGCATCATCATCATCATCATTTTCCCTTTTAATCATCTATTTGATAAACTCAGATGAAGTAGTTCCTACCAAATTTATTGTTATATATTTTGAGCCAACCGATTATTTCATCACAAATTTGAACGGCTTATGCAAGGAATCGGCTACAAACTGTATGATTTTTTGATTGCGTTGAAGCTGTGAAACGTGTCACCTTACACTGTGCTTGCAATGGATCTAAATCGTATTTCCATCTGGGAAAACTATTCATCGTCATATAAACTGAGGCACATCTCTCTTAGGCCATAATTACACGACGTGGTTGAAGTGGAGCTCGACGGAGGAACTCAACATTATGAGATATCAAAAGTGATTTCAACTTAGCAGGCAATACGAAGCAAACTTTCTGACCTCAAACATTTCTGAACCGAATGTCTTGCCAGGGCTAAGAAAGAAAGACGGATAGAAATATGTTTGCTGAAAATAGAATCTTGCTAGACGCGTTGGAAAAGTGAATCCCAATTTAGGGAACAACTTCCAGTTTCAGGAGAAAACTAAAACAGGACCATAATATTTCAGAGTTTTAACTGCTACTATTCCAATTTTGCATATTAAAATATAAACTTTTTTATGGTTTTCTTCTAAACCAGTGTTCTAAAACAGGCAACAATGAACTATTTATTCAAGTTCGTGTTATTGTGGTCGTAGTTACTAAGTTGAACTAAATGACTGATATTTCACAATTCCACAATTTTATCTTGAAACAATCCCAAATGAAAATTTTCCTTGTAATTATTCAACCGCATTTTATTTTTAAATATAAGTGTGAGAGTTTAATTGAAATTGCGTTTGTTAAATGCTAAGTCTAATTGTACCAACCATTAACTAGAATTGAACCTAAAATCAGGTATGCATAGTGTCAACAGTGTAGAGTAATCACAGACAGGTAACTCATGTCTTATTGTACATATGCTAAGCAAAATAGTCGTATCTTAATTTTCAAGTACAATATTCTCTTCCCTATAAAGATATTGATATATATCTGTTTGTGCCTTTGCTGGCAAGATGTAGTGTTTACAGTGCACTATGTCTTCTGGTATGGGCTAGAGCAATTTTGTTACTTTCATTGATCTGTCTCAGCTTTATCCTTGGCTTTGACAAAATGAAAGTGACTGAGGTGCGCGTGATGCTAGTAATGCCGTTCCTTCTGCAGCCAGTCCCTGCTGTGAATGGTGTGAAAATATTGCTCATAGAGTCGGTTGGTGCTTGCATGTCAGTGGGCTTGGCAGACTGATATGTAATAGCAACTTCTGGCTCGGTGATGAAAGCAACGGGAAACTACCTCACTCCTTATTTCCCTAGTACGCCTCTTCAGTGATGCCAAGGCCATCTATGACAGCTGATGGCGGAGCTGTTGAGGATCCAACCAGCCTTCGGGATGAGGACTAAACACAACATATATATGTTTAAATAAATTCAATAAATATCAATGAATAACGTAAAAACATTAAGCTTTGATTTAAAACTCGATGGGTTTGTTATTCAGAATGTTACTGATCTTCCAAACGTTTGAACTTCTGAGAAAACCTTTTTAGGTTGAGGACGGCAGTGTAGCGCCTGATGGAAGTTCTGTTGCTGAAAATACAGTCTGACTTCAGAAACAAAACGTTACTTCTGAAGGCTGATAGGAACATGCGTTATAGGTTTGTAAGTGTTCCTAACTCCGTTCCTATCTTAAAAAACATACATATAATACTTCTTTTAAATAAAAAAAGTATGAAAATTAATTTTCATTAAATAAAATACTCAATCGTTGGACCTTGTACTCACACTTGGTTCTTACCTGATTACTTACACATACGTTATTTGAAGGGCGCCAGCTACAACTCAGTGCAGCAATAAGAGAAGTAGATTCTTGAATATCTCTAGGGTGTGGGGTAATAAGGTTACATTTGGCAATATACCATATAAGTTCTGGGAAAAGGAGATTGGCGTTCGGATTCCCCATTAAATTTCAGGTTATATGATTCTACTCTAAATATGAAGCAATAAATTAATTTGATCGAACAAAATATATTGTTTAAATTGTGTAGAAAAAATAGTAAGTCTTGCTGCGATAAAACAGATGGGAATATGAAATTGTGACATTGCAACTGAAAGAAACTGGACATGAATTTGAATTCTTCTTGACCGGGCATTAAACAATTATACACGAAATTTATCCCTCACTGGTTCACTTGACTGTACCTTCAATTGGTATATGCTGTAGATGTATCAAGCCTAATTTGGTGATGTATCCTTTTCGTTTCTCTGACGACTAAGTATCCATGTGACTGCTTCTTCTTCTTCTTCTTCTTCTTCTTCATTCAGATGATTTCTTGGTAAGTCTGTCATATATGACTTAATGGCAAGTCTATCCCTCTAACTGAACTGACCGACTGAGGTCTCACCTTCCACTTGACTCCATCACTGTTCACCATTCACTTGACTAATAACTAATGACCGACTGAGGCCTCTCCATCTCCTTCATCTTTCCATCTCGTTCACTCAATAACTGACTGAAGCCTCTCCATCTCGTTAGAGTAAAGTAAATGCCTTTATTTTTCTCCGATCTACAGCATTGAAGCCTTATTGATCTACTAAGGAGAAAAATAATAATGCCCAACCTAGGCAGCTTAATCTAACATACACATATAATAATTCCTGTGAAATAAACATATCTGACACCAAAGCAAGGAAAAAAACATATTGATATAAATAATAATAATCAAATGGCAATGAGGCAGAATGGTCTGTTGTCCCTAGTATAAGACAGTATGGCAATATGGCAATGAAAAACTAACTGGTAACATATTGCTATGTAGAGTACGATGTTGTGACAGATTTGCATCTGCACTTTAAACAAAGAGTATATCACTTCCGGCCGGGTTCGCACTCAGCATATTCTTTCTTTCTTGAACACTGACCTCTCTAGTTTTCTACTTAAGTTGCAAACCTGGCTTCGTATTTCCTCCACTGTAGTGCCGGTGTGCAATTTTTCACCTTACGTTTCGTTACTGTTGACCACTATTTTTGTCTCACTATATTTATTATCTTTAGAATCCAGACAATCACCACCTTAACTGAAACCATAATCACTCACCACTAACTTAGACCCTCAGCTCATATACCAACCATCTCTACATATTAGCTTTATCCTTAACACCTATCCAATTTACAATCACTCTCTTCCTCATTCACTGTACACTTTACCACCTGCGGATTTAACTATTTAATCACTCTTGTCATAGTTACGAATAACACACAAACTCCGCTATTCTCATGTGCACATCAATTTACTTTCTACTGCAAATTGCCTTTTTTGCTTCTTGTCACTATGCCTTCGTCCAATTTGTTCTTCTTACCCCATATCTCCCTTAGGCTCAAACTTTTCCCTTTCGTCAGGGTACCTCTTGTTTCTTCTTCCTGCCTCCCAGTCGTATTTTCACTTCCTTTGTGTGTTCTTGCCACATCTTGTGTTTCCGCCCTCACAGTCACTTCCTGTATCTTCTTTTCTTCTCTCCCACAGGCCTTCGTCCTCAGCTCCTTAATTAATGCCCTGGTCTCGCTGGTTTCCCTCCTTATTTCCCTTCTCACCTCAGCTGTTACCTCTCTGACTCGTTCTTCGATCGATTTGTAAATATCATTCATGTCTTCTTCTGTCAAGTTAATTTCTTCTTGCTGCGAGCTTGGCTCCAGTGTCTTATTTTCTTTGGTTCTTTCTTTACCTCCAGGTCCGTCTTCACCCACTTTACTGTCTCTGACTGGCCATTCTTCCACTCTCTTCACCACTACCCCCTTCGTTCTTCCTATTTTCTTCCATTTCGTGTAATTTCTTCGCTATCCACACTCTGGTCCATAGTCCATTGGATACTACTAGTTGTTGACCCTTAATGTAGGCTCTTAACCCTTGTACTTTAGCCCTGACTAAATGTTTTTTCAGGGTGTTTATATTCTTTACTCCTTCTCTTCCCATGTCTCTTTTAATCCAAATTTTTGTGCTACGTATATTATCTGTGCCTCTTATCACTACTTCCGCCATCAGGGTGGAAAACAACTTCAGTTTTATCGGCCTATCACCCCGTTTTTTACCTATCCTTTCCACATCATCAATATCAACTTCACTAAAGTTAATTTTCATCATTTTCTGAATAACTTCCACACTTTTGTAGGTTGTCAGTTTGTCTTCCGGCACTCCGTATATAAATAAGCATTTCTTCCTGCGTTCTCGGTTGCTGTCTTCAATTTCTGCTTTCAGCTTCACCACTTCTTCCTCCATCTCCTTTATTTTGCCTTTAGTGATATAATTTCCCTCACGCTGTTTTCCACTTTGTTCATTGTCTCGTCTGTTTTTCCCTGTATCCAATGCCTCATATGTTCAAATTCCTTCATTTGTTCTTTCATCATATTTTTAATCTGCTCAAACGGACATACTTCTTCCACCACTTCTTTCACCACTCTTCTTATGACCTCGACGTCTTCCCAGTTCATGTTTCCACTGGAAGTCGGGCCAGGGTTCACCTCCACACCTCCTGTGGCTAACAGTACCATAATCACCGCTGCCACCAGTATCATCTCGCCCATCATTCTTGTTTCCACTTTACCTCCTTTATTTCTAACTGTTTCCTTTTTCGATCTCCCCTGCCATCTTCCAATAGCTGCACGATATTGATCCACACTAGTCATCTTCCTCTTCCCTCCCGTCTTACTTTTCCACTCACCGGTCACACTCCACACCGGCTCTACCGGCAACTCACTCAGCACGTCTGTCACCGAACGCTGACTAGGTTAGACTGTGATCTCCATCTCGTTCACTCAATGACTGACGCTACAATATGCAGCCACCTGATATAGACGTTATTTGACACAACTACGCAATCTCCAGGAATAACTATGATCCACTCCCACCTCGCGATAAATGTTACACCCTATGGTAAAACCGCCGGCGGCACCCTGTGTATCTCCAAGAAAGTGAACCCACCGCTAAATGCTCACGATGACGTAGCAATGACTCTGCAGTTACTCCAGCAGTATTTCGCAATATTACAGTGTCAGAAGTTATTGCACACACTACATCCACATTTGGTATAGAGCAACTCTTACTGTACATGTTTTAGTGTTAATCTACACACATGTATATACGTAACAATTTGACTACAATCACGCAAGCGACAAGCATTGCAGAATTGAATTGAACAATAATACAATAATAGTAATCTCACAGATAAAATAATATCACAGATTAGTGGACAGCGAAAACCTTAAAAATGAAATCGGGCACCTATTGGTCCAAACGATAACTGAGAATTAATCCACACGATCCATGGAAAATCTGACCTTCAACAAGTAGAATGCCGAATTTACTCTTAACTAAGGTTATCTACCAGTCAAATACCCTATCCGATATGGGAACACCCACCGAATGGACCCTTAATCGAACCAAATTGGCTACAATTTAACAGCAGTATTCACAATTGAAATTAAAATTCCACCATGTATTGTCACCTCGTGACACTCTTAAGTTATAGAATAATCCCGATGCTGAAACGTGCATCACCCAAACAGCTGTTCAGAAGGAACCCACAACAACACGATCCGAGAGGATCTTACGTTATGTCGTTCTGAACGAAGAAAACTGCGAAATGCAGGAAACACTTGTTTATCACGCATTTGGAAGAAATGCCAAACACTGAAGTTGAATAAAAAGTGGCAAATCACTTGGAACATATTATTATTAAACCAACTTTCAGGTTATAAACGGTTACGTTACGCTTAATAAAATTACAAGCCCACATGGTAAAATAAAATCACAGGAGTTCTTCCCTTTACAACAACGACTGGCATAACAGATTCGTCTACTTATTGTTTGTCCCAACACACTACCTACAAAGTCATCAATTGACCACACTCAACTACGTATATAAATGAAAGAACGAAAAAATTGAAAATAAAATATTTTCCCGGCTGACGAATCAAACCCGCATTCGTAACTCGTCTCATATAAATAAACTAAGTGTCAACACGCACACTAGCAAAGCCATCGGACGTCAGAACGACAAAACAATGAAGTCCGTACAGTAAAATAAAATACTGAAGTTCAATGAACTCAAACACGCGTGGGGCACTGCAGTAAATGTTCAATCACCGTTAGTTCAGTACCCAATATTGGACAATCCTCACGTTCATGCCACTAGTGGTTCCATAATCTTAGGTAAACACCTTCCAGCTGGTGAGGGCGGTGCGCAAACATGGCCTCAGTGTTACTTAGCTAACACTCTTCGCATTGCATACACTACTGCAGACACTACCATCGCTCAAGTCACTTCGCAACAACACCTAATCTAAGACTTGAGTATATACAGCCGACAAACTAAACCTATCGTAGGGCCTACCTAATGTCTGCACCCTAACACTAACCTCTATGTACATACACACACCTTCCTAGACCTATCGTTGAGGGTGAACTGGGACGTCTTATCATCAGTATACTCCTAGGATAACATGTGACGTCCTAAATCTATTGTCGAGCGGAAATTGGGTTGTCTACGCTTCCTCTAGAATGTCAGGCGAAATCGCAACTTCAAACACACTCTTAGATATTTTAGCTGTAAACCTTGTCAAAACTAATATCACACAATGAAACAAATCTTGCCACAGAATGAACGCAACTCGGGAAATGCAACTAAGTCCCTATCTTGTTAATAAAACGTGAAATTGAAAATAAATAACGTGTGGCAAGCAATCCACAACTCAAACACGAATTCGACATACGCAATGACGTTTGAAAAAATAAAATGACTCTCAACACATGTCTAACATTACGTGAATATCGCCCAAAACAGTAATCATCACCACCGCAAAACTCCACAACGTAACTGTAGGGTGAGGCCCTCATATTGCCTACCATCTTACTATTCCAAATCCATATCCATGACTATCCATTGAAGCGAAATCCAATGAATCTACACAGCCAAACTATCGCTTTAATAACGTCCAATATCTCATCCCACAATGTTTCCGATTTAATGATAAATTATCGTCTCGTAATTTATGAAATTTACTGATTGGAAAGTTGTCATTACAGTCAAATAACACCAACGGTGTATTCCGAATACTCTTCTACCCTTGAGGTCGTATAATATAATAGTCATTATGCTGACTTTACGTAAACTAGTCACTTGGATTTAACTACCACGAGCTGCAATCTTCAACAGAACCTTTTTTCACAGGGGATTTTTACTTGAAATCTTACTGTGCATCACATAATACTCATCTCGAACGAACCTTCACTCGGTTTGCTGTTCCGGATTGTTAGCGGAATATACTACAGCCTGCCACATACAGCCTGTCTCAAAAATTCTTCGCCATCAACAAATATAGCCTGTCACAAAAATTCATTCTAATCGCCTTTCACGGCGGCATTACCTGAAATACAGGTAACACAACTCTTATCTCAGCATATCGTCTCGGAACAATCCATTTTTCTGATTCAAGACTTTTCAAACCTCAATCCTCTCGTGACAAACAACTTAAAAATCCTTTTCATTTATTTTTACTACAACTTTCTGACAACAGGAATACAACAACACATCGTGATTTCCCATATCACCGACATACCCGATGTCACAAAATTACCTTCCCACGAAAAACATAACTTTATCAGGCTTCACTGGATTTCGAGATGAACGCAAATCTTACTGAACATGACTGTTAAATACACTTCTAACATAGAAAATATTTATCCCGCGGTAAATATTATTATTATTATTATTATTATTATTATTATTATTATTATTATTATTATTATTATTATTATTATTATTTCGACAAAAAATTTCTGAACACATACAATACTTGAAATTAAGACATTCATCACGACTACATGATCGTTATCACCTTCCTAATTTTACTTAATTTGAAAAATATCTCAAAGAATATTAACACATTATTTAAACTTCGCATTTTATGCTTTCTCGACATGAATTTTACGGCCCTGAAGAGTTTCACACGACGATCAGAAATGGAATACCTTCGCCTGATCATTATTAAATATAAATCCGACACACGCACTGAAAATTGGTTGGGACAAACAATATTCTAACTACAACATTGAAAAAATGTAGTTACAGACATGTAATCTTAGCCATCATCCTGGATTTCTGGCTGCATTTAGCCAGCAGGCCTTGTGCCTAGCCTTCCATGGCTACCTTTGACATCATCTTCTTATATATATAACTTAAACTACAGAAAAATTTACACTCGGTGTCGATTAACACCGCAAACACCGCACTTTCTTCGCGTTTAACATGCGACGAGCACTCTTGTCAAATGGCGACTGCCACTATTTTCCCAAGACTCTGCTTTCGTTCATCCTGCCGCTGGCCAGGCGTTCCAAACAGATAAGAAAATTAGACCTCGCGCCCAGCCTTCAGACTTCTCTTCGACAAACATTAGACGGACACAATGAAAGACAAAGAGAAACTCAGCTATGTATTTTAACCAGATCTCCAAGCCTTCAAAGTTTCCATCGGCGGCAGTTCAGGAAAATTTCTATCTCATTCTACTTTAATATTCTATTTGAACCATAGACACGAATATGTAAGAAGTTACTTGGAGAATGAAACCCCGCACTTTCTTTCAGACGAGTGACGTGAACTTCGCCGTTCAGACAACCAGAGAGAGTGTGTAAAATAGACGGAGGGAGATTTCTTTTATACCCTCTGGGAGGGACGCCACCCTCTCCACGAGGCTTGATTGCACAATCTGCTAATTCCACATCCAATGGACCAATTTTCTTGAAATTTGTTCCGTAACTTCGGACGGACTTACGATTCATTACGGTGCTAATTTCATATTTTTCCCATACTTGCAACGGGCGAAATGAATTATTTCTGCCCTGGCGTTTCGCGGGTTTTTCGTCATCCATTGGCCTTGCCACGTGCCGCTAATTCGGGAGCCGGACGTAAACTTTTCTCCAGGCTTAACTGCATTTATATTTACCCTGGTGGTTCTATCTTCACATACGGTTTATGAATAATTTAGATTCTTTATTCCTCGATTTACCATGTCGCCAAAGTTTCTCGTTATGAAGGATTTCTAGAATTTGACAAATTATCCAATACTCGAGGTCCACCGAAGTGTCCCGGCATTTCACGAGCTCGCGGCTTGCTTGTAACGGAGAGCTCTGTTCCCACGAGAGAGCCAGACTCTTGAAATAAAAACATAGCTACTCTCAAAAAGTAGTTTGTAGCTGAAATAAATATTTGGAATTTAAATAATTTTTCTTCTCATCGTAGAATTATGGGTTCAATATGAAGGAAATCAACATTTATCAAAAGTGTCATTCGAATTTTGTCCGGGCCCCTTTAAACAACAAGCATCATCATCAAGCGAATTATATTCATAGCTTAGTCGTCGTTCACATTAAACGAGTATGTTGTTGCTAATGATCATGATGGAATGATCAACGTTCCTTCAATAGGCCTATGTATGAAGAAAATTATACTCATTACCGCCTTTCCCGGTCATGAACAGGCCATGATTGTTTTGCAGAGTTCATGCCGTGTCTCAGACCGGTTCTACCCGAGTTTGTCTCGCTTGGCTGACTGACCGCCTTTGCTCACAGCCACCACGGATATGTGTACCCGTGTACCCGTGCATTGTGAACTGCTACTTCTATGTAGTATTACGTATTTACTTCTTCGTATCATAAATACCATTTTAATAACTAATAAAGTATTATGAATATAGTATTTAATAATAACGTCACCTATTTTCTCCGAAATTTTCTTATGCAAATTATCGCTGTTGTTCCCGTTGACCAAAATTAATATAGTTGTGCACTCCTAACACAAAATAAATTATCATCGTCTCCAAATACTTCGAGAATATGATATAGGTAACAATTTATAAGTCAGAGTTATGTCTAAATTATTAGTAAGAGGTACAAATATGTAAAACAAAGGAATTTATGCTACCCGATAATAAAACAATATAAGTCTTAGGAAAATTAATCTACAGAATATAATCCTACTAATAAACGAAACAGTAAAGCGAACAAATAAATAAGAAAGAGTTTTCACTTCTGAAGCGGAAATTAGTCAGTCCAGGCTTCCTCATACTCTACATAAACCAAATCCCATGGTGCGACAGCCCCGAATGGCCATGGCCTATCAAGCGACCGCTACTTCAGCAGAAAGTCCTGCAGATTATGAGGTGTCATGTGATCGGCACGACAAATCCTCTCAGTCGTTGTTGTTGGCTTTGTAGACCGAGGCCGCTATCTCATCATCAGATAGCTCCTCAGTTATAATCACGCAGCCTCAGTGGACCTCGAACCGGCCCTCAGATCCAGGTAAAAATTACTGACCTGGGCGGGAATCGAACGCTTGTCCTCCCCTGCACCGCGGGAGCGACACATACATCGCACAAATAAAAACAAATAAATCATCCATTTTAAGAACATAAGTCATACATCCTCATTCAAGTTATTATTTATTTGTTGTTAGCTTACCGCTGTAAGATTCTTATAGATGTCAGTGTTTCAAACTGCTATGCAAAAAGAGATGGTCATTAACATGTTCTGGAGCAAGGTGTCTTCTTTCTTCATTAGTGATAAATCCTGCATGGGTGAATGTCCTTTCACGTACTGCACTTGTAGCGGGAATTCAGATCATTTTTGAAGCTACCCTTGTACGTGCCGGGAACTGGTTGCCATGAGACGCCCTCCAACCGCAAAATTTCGCTTTCATAGCCAGGGTCTCTCAAAGCTACGGTGATTGTACCATTTCAACAATAGACTAAGGAGCAAGATATACCGGTTGACTTATTCGTCTTGGGATCGCAATGAAGGAACATTCCATTGCTCAAGACGCCTAGCACTTTTCAGCCGTGGTTTCCGAAGTTCGTTTTCCTCCTCTTTATTCTTGAAATGGCAGAACACAAACCTGTATTTGGAATAGCTATATAACTGGAGGATACGCATGTTTATCGTTATGACCAAGACATTTGAAGGTGCTTGATATCCTTAATTTCAGAAAAAAGCATTCAACGTAATCAATTTACTTCTTGGTGCACCTCATGTCGTTCACGTAAAGGAAGCATCATTAATAGATAAAAGAAGGGAGACGGAAATGTTGCAGTCTTATAATACTGTAACATGTACCAGGTTAAACCTACGTAAAACAAATATAAGTAACAAATAATTCGACGTATAATTATATTTAATTATGTGGCGAATCATAAGTACGCCAACGGCCGTAGCGGTGTTGAAACACCGGATCCCGTGAAATCTCCGAAGTTAAGCGATATTGGGCGTGGTTAAGATTTGCATGAGTTGCCACGCGCTGTTGGTGGGGGGTAAGGGAATGGAGGAGCGGAAAGGAACTGGCCACCCTACCGTACGTAAACTCCGGCTCAGGCATACCTCTGCGGAGGTTCGGACCTGCCTTCGGGCAGAATACACCCTTACCTTACCTAATCATCAGTACCACATGTCAAATTAATGAAGCGCAATTATTATTTACAGGCACAGTTATATTCACTTAACCCTTTGTTGCATCTTGTAGCATATATGCAACGTAGATTAACAAACAGATTTGCACGCCTCTGGTGAGCATTTCATGAACCAACGCATGTTCCACGTGTGTTCCAAGATATTTATATAATATCTTTGACCTTTGTTACCCATACGTTTGCTGTACTGTGGCCGTAGGGTGGCATATGGTATGAGATGAGAGAGGCTACACCCCTTTGTTGCATGATGCAGCATATACGCAACGGAGAATAATAAATTGATTTGCACGCCTATAGTAGGCATTTCATGAACCAATGCACGTTCCACATGTGTTCCAAGATCTTCATAGAATATATTTGACCTTAGTTACCCATTTGTGTATATTTTATGTAGTAACTAGTTGAATGGCTACCGTATCAAAGAGAATTTTTTTGCGGTTTGTTTTACGTCGCACCGACACAGATAGGTCTTATGGCGAAAGATAATGTTTACTCATGATGTAGCATATATGCAACATTAAATAATATTGCTTTATTTGAAAATTTACTGATTGATATTTTTTCAATATTTTTCCCGGTCTATAAACCTTATGGCAAGTCCAAAAATAACCTCTAAACATGAAAATAAAAAAATCATACATTAAAGGGTAAAGTGTGTGAGTCCAACGACTGTCCAGTTTTTCTACGGAGTCGGGTGTGAAGTGAGATGAGTCTTCGTAGCGAGTTTTTACGAACGGATGCCCTTCCAGAATTCAACGCCATCAAAGGAGATAATGAGAAGAAATGAATCATATGATATTTGATAATAGGAAAGGAGGTGGCGAAATTGGTGTTGGCACATAGCCTATTCCTGTAGAATAGCACCAATTGATCTGGTCGAGTCTTAATTTCTCCATCCGACTGACAATTCCCCATCAACAGCCATCCTCCATATGAACAATGCGGTGAGGCCTGGAGTTGCATCTAGGCTTTCGACATGCAATCTAGTGATTAGAAGCTGTATACCAACACATCAGCTACCCTGCTGGCCAACATTCTGATAGTAAAAATATTGTCAAACAACAGGATTCGAAGCAGCTAACCACGGCGTCAGACAATGTAAGCTCGACGCCTTAATGATATGGCAAACAAGCGAACTTCTGTTCAAATTGTCAACAGGTTAAAATTATTATAAATGTAATTATATAAATATTTTATATATACGATGTAAATCATACAGTCCGTATAGGTAGGTCACTATTACATATTTAAGAAACCCAGTTAATTTGGTTCGCTGCCACTGAAGCTAGAAATCTCAAGGTAGTTTAGTTAACCGAGGCCACAAACTACACATGGAAATATTTAAAGTTATGTAAAGTGGATATGATTGGGCTATTTAAGCAGTGACAGTTTGTAATATTTCCCAAAGAAGTTTCTTCTTTACATCTTGCTCAGTGTATTCACAATATGAGTGTGCAGATGAGCATGAAGTTGGCAAGTTCTCTGAAGCATTGAGTGGTATCGTTGTTAGAGTCAACATCAAGGATTGGATAGTGCTGATGTGAGATTTCAATGCGAGAGTTGTATATAGATCTGAAGAATACGTAAACGTGTTTGGTAAATGTGCGGAAGATATGGAGCTAATAGGAAAGGAACCGTTTACTGGAGTTCTGTGCTACTATAGAAAAAGCAGTTACGAATATATTCTTCAAGCATAAGGTTATTCACCGCTAAGCATATGAGGGCAGGTCACCAGACTCATAAGAGGTCATATCATAACAGATTTTGAATTAAAGAAATCTGTTAAAAATATGCAGGTATTCCAGGGAATATTTGATTATACAAACTACTACATAATCTGTAGTGGAATAAGTATACATAGGCCAAGGTTAGAGAACGTGAAAGCTGTCCGCAGACGAATAAATGTACAAACTTTATACGGCGAGGAATTGGGACAGAAGTACGTGGATACGATTGGTGAAAACTTTCAAGTAATAGACAGTAAGGAGGTTCAGCATGTAGAAGGAGAATGGGTGGCATACAGGGATGGTGTTGTAGAAGCAGCAGATAATTGTAAACGTAAAAGGAAGGCGTATCAGAAATGGCTCCAAACAACGACTGATGCAGGCAGGGAATTATACGTAGATGAAGGAAACGAAACAAATAATTGTTGAATCGAAAAAGGAGTCGTGGGAGGATTTCGGTAATAATCTGGAAAATTCTAGGTCAGACGGCAGGGAAACCATTCCGGACAGTAATAAAGAATCTTAGAAAGGGAGGGTAAAATCAAAAAAGAATAGTGTTTCGGGTAAATCAGTGAACTCTTAATAGACCCCAGAGAATCACTGGACAGGTGGAGGGAATGTTTTGAACATCTTCTCAGCGTAAAAGGAAATCTTTCTGGTGACGTCGTGAACAACCTAGTTCATGGGAAGGAGGGCAATTATGTTCATAAAATTACGCTTGAGGAAGTGAAAAGGATGGTAAATGAACACCATTGACATAAAGCAGCAGGACTAGATTATATTGGACCTGAAATAGTGATACATAGTGAGATGGCAGAGCTGAAATTGCTTCATAGAGTAATAAGGTTAGCATGGCATGTTAGTAAGGTACCTTCTAATTGGACGAAAGCAGTAATTGGGCCTATCTATAAACAGGGAACAGCAATGATTGCAAATACTCTCGATGTATTCTATTAATCAGTATAGTAGGCAAGGCGTTCACTGGCATTTTGTAAGGGAGGGTGTGATCAGTGGTTGAGAGTAAGTAGGATGAAAGCCAGTGTGGGTCAGACCACAGAGGGTCTGACAGGATCAGATTTTCAATACGCACCAGGTAACTGAAGGATTTTGCGAGAGGAATAGAGAACTATGTTTATACAGAGTTCAAAAATTTAGGGGAATATGTTTTTGAACTTATGCCATGCTCCACAAAATAATACCTCACACCCAGGTATATTACCAACTAAACCTTTGTTGTTTACCGTTGAAGTACACAAAAGAACATCGATGGATTCGCGTTAATTTTCGGAACACAAACGGAAATGTCCAAATAGGGACGAAAACAAAGCGATAGCAGTCCTCCAGGGTGGATTTTTTATCACAGTTCGACAGTTTCATTATTGTATATGTCCTCCACGAGCATTTATCGCAGCTTGGTACCTACGTGGCATGCTCCGTGTAAGTCGACGGAGCTCATGTTGCGGTATCAGGTACCATTCTTCAATGAGAACCTGTTCGAGATCTTGGAGAGCCTGTGGTGGAACAGGACGCCCACGAACACCTCTGTCAAGCATATCCCACACATGCTCTTTGGGATTAAGGTCGGGACTCACTGCTGGCCATTCCATATCTTGAATATCCAGTTCTCGCAAGACAGCTCTGGTGATGCGCGCTACATGAGACCTGGCATTGTCGTGCATGAGTACTAATTCAGAGCCAACACCGTATCCAGCAACCAACACATGCTGTAGCAGTATCTCCGCGATGTACCACGCAGATGTAAGATTACCACGGACGACGACAAGATCCGTACAGCCATCAGTGCTGATGCCACCCCCCACCATCACGGAGCCTTGTCCGAATCGGTCGCCTTCCTGGATAATATTTGGCAAGTGCTGCTCACCACGGCGTCCCCATACACGTTGACGTCCATCACGCTGTGTAAGGGGAAATCCGGACTCGTCTGCGAACAACACAGGTCTCCATTGACGAAGTTGCCAGTTGACGTGGGTACGGGCAAACAGAAGGCGAGCTGCGTGATGTTGCTGCGTTAAACAGGGCACTCTAACAGGACGTCCGGGTCGCAAGGACACTTCTCCTAACCTATTCCTTACTGTATGGTCAGACACCGTGACTCCAGTGGCCCTCCTCAGGTCTCGTTGCAGTTCTCTGGCAGTTGCTGAACGACGCCACAACGCACAGATGGTCAGATATCGGTCATCCTGTGGGGTTGTCTTGCATCAACGACCTTGTCCAACACTCCTTGTGATCTGGCCTGTCTCATTGTTCTGATTGTACGAGCAGTGAATGACTGACGGAGAGACATTGAGATCCACAGCAATACGACGAAAAGTCCAAACTTCCTGGATCAAAGTGACGGCCTTTGCGACATGAACCTCGTTCAGATGTCTGATGAGCTGTGCTAGTCAACGTACAACGTGTTCAAATGACCGCAGTAGTCTGTGTACCTCACAACGACACACGGACGCACCGCTATTCACTTTGATTTGAGGGGTCACCTGACAGTTTAGTGCATGGCTACGCCTACAGATGAAGCATAACTTCGATTAGACATACCCTGAGTAGCTAAGGTCTCAAGATATACTGTAGGACCACTGGAACCCCATCTACCAAATTAACGTTCACATACCATATGTTACAAAATATGTTCCCGTAATTTTTTTAACTGAATATATTGTATATCCAGAGAAGGCATACGCCAGGGTACCGAATGAAAAGATGGTAACTGTACTGATGGACTGTGGGATTAAGGATAGACTGTAGCGATCATATGCATTTATGTTGGGAATCGATGAGAATTGTTGGTAGAATGAGTTCTTAGTTCAATGTTCCATCAAGGGTTTGACAAGGCTGTATTCTTCCATCTTTGTTGTTTATAGATTACATAGGTCATCTACTGGAAAGTACAAAGGTCAGAGAGGGATTCATTTAAGTGAAACTGTAGTAAGCGGTTTGGCCGATGTCGGTGACTTGGTTTTAATGCCAGAGTATGCTGAAAGCCTGCAGTCTAATAACTTGAATCTTGAAATTAGGTGGAATGAGTAAAGCAGGTATATGGAACTTAGTCTTTGTAAGCTTAAAGTGATGTCTGTGGATAAGAAACCTAAGAAAATTGAATGTCAGTTGGAGAATGCAACGCTGGAACATGTTGACCACTTCAAGTATTTAGGAAGTGTATTCTCTCAGGATGTTAGTATAGTGAGCTTGCAGTTGCGATCAGAAGTATTCCGTAAGAAAATAATCAGATCCCGGAATAAACTATGCTTACATCTGTCTGGTTTCAAACCAACTTTGTTTTACGGAAGTTAAAGATGGGTAGACTCAGTATGTCGTATTCGTGAGTTAAAAGTAACACAAATGAATATAGCGAGAACGATCGTTGATACACACTGGTGAGAACAGTGGAATCAGGGTACTCGGAATGGGGAGAGAAAGTCTAAGTTATGGATGCACTCGATGGGTGAAGCTATACTCATTGACAGGCTTCGGTGGGAGGGTCATATGAAGTGAATGGAGGAGGTGGTTAGGTTACCTAGGAGAATAATGGACTCGGCCATAATCGGTAAGAGAAATAGAGGGAGACCAAGACAACGATGATTAGACTCACTTTCTAAAGGTTTAAAGATAAGTGGCATAGAATTAAACAATCCCACAAAGCTAGTTATAAACAGAGGATTGTGGCGGCATTTAGTAAATTCACAGAGGCTTGCATTCTGAACGCTGAAAGGCCTAACAGTCTATAATGAAGTTTTTTCAGTCTGCTCCACGTCGCTGGTCAACAACTACGAGGATAAATAGCAGTATGTTTTAAATATAACGAAGAAATTATTTTCAAGTTTGAAATAGGGCTATCTTGATTCTTGTGTTCAGATGTTCCAATTACAATAGGTTGAAGACGAATAACCACCTAAACAATGCATATTTTATTTCTGATAATACATACATCACATCGTGGTACTACTGTAGTTTCGACCATGTTCTAGGTCTTCTTCAACGATGTCGAATTAAAATTAACAAATGTTTAAAAATATCGCATCCCTGAAACAATTATAAAACTTGTTTTTACAATCTAATGGTACACTATATTAACCGTGTATGGTGATAAAAAAGTAAAATTACCGAGCTCGATAGCTGCAGTCGCTTAAGTGCGGCCAGTATCCAGTATTCGGGAGATAGTAGGTTCGAACCCCACTGTCGGCAGCCCTGAAAATGGTTTTCCGTGGTTTCCCATTTCACACCAGGCACATGCTGGGGCTGTACCTTAATCAAGGACACGGCCGCTTCCTTCCCACTCCTAGCCCTTCCTTGTTCCATCGTCGCCATAAGACCTATCTGTGTCGGTGCGACGTAAAGCAACTAGCAAAAAAAAAAAAAAAAAAAAAGTAAAATTTATTACGTTCAAATGACGTCACATTAAGTATTACAATTTTGACGAATACTTGAATTTATCACATCTAGTGTCATTTGGAATAAGTCTTGATAAAATATAACTTACAGTTTAACATTGTTGTTTTCCAATTTGGTCTTGTTGGGCTAATAAGATGGCAGCAGTGGTGTAATAAAACTTGTGTTCACAGGGTACGAACAAGAATGTTGTCGTTTTTCCATTAGGAACATGAATTGAGTTCAATATATCTGTATTGTTATTCTTCACCCAATTGTAATTGTTCATCCGTACGGACCAAACATGAAGATTATTTCATATGATTCAGATGTTCCATCACTTAACAGGGCTATATATTCAGGATGTGAGCTATTTCTCCTTCTGTCACCATTGTATTACTTTGAATGAACTCTTTGAGTCTTTCTTCGTCTTCCGGTGCGCGGTTTGTCCTGTAAGGAACGAATTTCAGATCGAAAACTACAAAAACATTCCTGGCACGTCCAATCGGTTACCGCGTCTTTGCGGTAAACAGCACAACCCTTCCTCCGAGATTGTGAAGCGTTTTTGCCCTTGCGATAATAAAGGAGCATTATAGTGCCTGAAATGCTCATTTTAACTGTCCATGAAAATAAACACTAGCGTACACGATCTGCAGCAGATACTGGTGAGTTCACCGACAGTCAGGTATGTATGTATGTATGTATGTATGTACAGTGGTTGATCATATTATTAGGGCCACTAGGTAAGAATTGAAGAATTTATGTTTGGATCATTATTCCCTTGTAAGTGTTTACTTATTGCTTATTTTTATGGTTGGATATTCTTAATTACACATTTCCATAGTTAAATTCAACAATCAGCCCTACATTAAGAAGCCTAATCATGAAAACTCTGGTCAAGAATTGAGAAAGGCGCCAATTGTGTTACAGTTCCCTGCTGACTGTTGTTGGAGTAACACACGTGATTTATTGTAGATTTGTTTCCTTGCATCTCTTGTGCGAATATTGCTCTCTAGGTGATACAGTGAAGTGACAAGATTAGAATACAGTTAATTATAGTTCAGTATATACTTAAAAATGCAGGTATTTAGAAAACAAACATGGGGAAAGCTAAAGACCTTTCTCCCAGTAAAATTTCAGAAATAAAAACACTTTGAAAGAATACGGATTATTCTCATAGAAAAATAGCGTCTAACACTTCTGTTTCAAAGTCAACAGTGGACAGAATTAAGAAAAAATTGACCAAGGCACGAATTTGTCACCTGAACGGTGGGTAAATGAGGCCGCAAAAGAATCACTTCTCAACGAGCAGAGTGCCTGTTAAGAAATATCGTCATTAAACACAGAAAAGTTTCAATGAAAGTAATTTCAACAAAGATTCGACAAGCGGGGATCAACGTATCTTCAAGGACAGCTCGGAGGAGGATCAACGAGCTGGGTTTCGCTTGTCATCGTCCAGCAAAGAAACCATCACTGACACCAACCATGATGAAGAAGCGACTATTATGGGCAAAACAACATCGAAATTGGACTGCTGTTGAATGGAAAAGGGTAAGCTGTTTACAAACATTATAATTTGTTTACTTCATCCCTGCTATGCTCAACCGCACTTGGCGTAAACAGGTTTTAATACAAAACTACAGTTTTTTCCAGGTTTGCTTCTCGGATGAGTCATCAATACATATCCTTGATGACAGATCTGTATTTGTGAGGAGGCGCAAGGGTGAGAAATACAATAGTGACTGCATTGTCAAGACCGTTAAGCACCCGTTAAGTGTCGTGGTGTGGTCCGTCATCAGTAGTAATGGAACCGGCCGCCTGTATATTGTCGAAGGAACCATGGACCAACACCAGTACATTAAGGTTCTGGAGAAACGGCTACTTCCACAAGCTCGTGAATGGTTCCCAGATGGCAAATTTGTGTTTATGCATGACTCTGCACCTTGTCACAAGGCTAAAACTGTGACAAAATTCCTTCCCGACAACAAAGTGAAGGTTCTGGACTGGCCTGGCAATTCTCCTGACCTCAACCCAATCGAGAACCTTTGGGGACTAATGAAGATGAAAATTTGTGCTCATAATGTCACGAATAAGATCCAACTGATCGAAAGACTAATCAATGTGTGGCATCATCATGGTGAAATTAAAAAACGCTGCCTCAGATGCATTTGTAGTATGCCAGATAGAGTCGAAGCGGTAATTGCTGCGAAGGGAGGTGTTACAAAATATTAGATTTTCCTAGTTTCCTTAGTTTTTCATGATTTTCATAAATATTTCAAATGTAAAATTGTGTAATATGTTTGTCAAAATTTAATTTTAGATTAATTAAATGTATATAAGTGAAGTTGAATTGTGTATGTCTTATCAAGTTTGAAAAATACAACTTTCACCTAGTGGCCCCAATAATATGATCAACCACTGTATGTTCAGTCTTCAGACCTAAGGCTGTTTGGATCCTCAACAGCTCTGTCATCAGCTGTAATAGATGGCCTAGGCATCACTGAAGAGGCGTACAAGGGAAATGAGGAGTGAGGTAGTTTCCCGTTGCTTTCCTCACCGAGCCAGAAGTTGCTATTTCATATCAGTCTGCCAAGCCCACTGAAATGCATGCACCAACCGACCCTATGAGCAACGGTTTCAGACCATTCGTAGCAGGGACTGGCTGCACAAGGAATGGCATTACTAGCATCGCTCATACCTCAGTCACTTTCATATTGTCAAAGCCAAGTATAAGACACAGACAGATCAATGAAAGTAACAAAATTGCTCTAGCCCATACCAGAAGACATAGTGCACTGTAAACACTAGGTCCCGCCAGCAAAGGCATGACAGTCAGGTACAAACAGATTATCTGATCACTCTTCGCTGCCGGCGTGAACGAGTGTTGCGGCAACTGCTCTACCGCTGCTGTGGAGCGGGTTGTAGCTTCCTCAGGAGGAATATTTCCGTTATATGGATTACAATGCGAACGGTCTTATGTCCCCATAAGGTATTTTAATATTTAGAGGCTGCATATCTTCAAATGGGAATCCAAAAGCTAGTACAATAAGCCGTATGAAAGTGATCCCTGCGGTACTGTGAAGGGCGCCTTTGGTTTTCAGGCTTCCCTGACAGAATCGTGGTATTAGCTCTCCGTGAGTTTCCTTCTGAGAACAGGTAACATCGTCAAATGTAAAGTAACCATTGATATTCTTAAACAGATTTCATGATGTAATTATGTTTTAAAGAAAAATACAAGAATTCTTAAAATGAAATCTTAAATTATTTAGGTTTATTGAGCATTTTAAAGCTAAAATCAGGTGTAAAATCATATCTATATACGAAATAAATAAACAAGTGCATACAGTATAGGCTTTGCTGTGAAGAAGCCTATAAACATTACTCTTTGTAGTGCAGTTGATAGGATGTTCAGTCCATTAGTATAACAAGTAACACATTTGTACCATTATCCAGTGTTACACTAACATATGTCGGATATTTATTTTAAAAAATTCTTCCATGTTAAGTACAGTTCCTCAATTGTTCACAAAATAGCATATATCTATACAGTATTGGAAGTAGAGGTAATTAATTTCGCCTGCAAAGAACTGCCAAAAGCTACTTTCTGCTCTTCATACCCGGTCTTGTTTATTTTACAATTTCCGAAGTAATAAAAAGTACAGTTCAACAAGAAGTGCCATTCAAGAAAACAGAAAAAGGTCCTCATTTCGAACATACAGTCGGAAGGTCATCGAAAAAATGATGGTTTCTGTAAGATTATCGACTCACCTAAACAGTTTTCTAATGTGTTTTTTAAACTACATAGTTCCAAGAGTTCCAAGCACCGAGCTCGATAGCTGCAGTCGCTTAAGTGCGGCCAGTATCCAGTATTCGGGAGATAGTGGGTTCGAACACCAATGTCGGCAGGCCTGAGGATGATTTTCCGTGGTTTTCCGCTTCCTTCCTACTTCTAGCTCGTTCCTGTTCCATCGTCGCCATAAGACCTATCTGTGTCGGTGCGACGTTAAACAACTTGTAAAAAATGAATTCCAAGGTCTTCCGTTAGATACTGAGATACGCAGCTGGTTTCCATGGGGCAGCCGGTGTAATTTCACGGCCCTGCGCTACGTACCTTAAGGTACTTGCTACCATCGCTACTAGTAGGCCTACTATTAAGGGGAGAATCGCCAGTCGCAAGCATTAGCGTGTTAGATTACCGTTAAGACGGCACCGGAAAGTATTATGAGCTGGGATTGATCTTTGTCGTTATGATTTTATGGTGATACTTCGCTGTGTAAAATTTAATATACAAATCAGTATACTATCAGGTCTGTGAGGGGACGTTCCTCTTGAAAACAATTAGGTCGCCAAAACCGATTGCAGCATCAGGCAGAAACCTTGAAACCATGTTTCTTCTTGCGGAAATTCCTACACAAAGCGCTAGTTTATAATTGAGTTTTTAAGTATACCGTACTGTGTCAAATACTTAGTAATTTTGAATATTGATGTTAAAATAATGGTATGTCAACCCCTTGTTTATTTTGTAGCTCTATGTTACCGCTACTGTTACGATGTACTTGTGCATAGTTCAGCATCGACTCCCTGCAGAAACTTGGTCATGAAGCTGTAAGAAGGAGCACATGCTTGACAAATGGTTTTAGAATACTAAAACTGCTGAATATTCAGTGGAGTGTTGTGTGTGCTAGCTAATTCCGAGCTTATCACTGCACAAACAAGAGTCAGCACACGCTATCTTACCACAACAGCGCTGTACGTTTATACTAGTACAAGATATTTTGCAACTTTAGTTTCGAATTTTTTCACCATATTGTGAAAAGACGGACATGAACTACATGAAAAACTGGTCAATGTTTACTATCCTTTATGTGAATGACGATGGTTCAGTTCGTACACGTAGGATATACCCACCGCATATTATATTCTAAAAATAGAACAAAAGCTCTGATCAGCCATCGAACACAGTGTAACAAGAAGCATAAAAGTATTTACTTTCGTTTTCCTGGCATTAGTCTTCCTAGTCTCAAGAGTTCTTTATATATATAGCCTATCCATGAAGCCAGCAGAAAATGAAAGTACCTGAAGTCGAAAACAATTTTTGAGACAAACTTAAGTCAGTCCGTACTCTAAATATTACTAAATTAACTATGTATGGAAGTACATGGGAAGAGATCACGTGTTGGATACTCTTTTGCGAGACAATCGAATAAAATGAAGATGAGGGTCGAACGGATGATTTTTCTCATTTTTATCTAAGCTATCTTTACACAGAAGCTGTTATTTGTGTAAATGTGAAACTAGATTACATTTAAATGTGAATGTATACATTAAATATAACAAAATACGACTCTGAATCATTATTGTTTAGTTATTTGTAAGAAAACGCACAAGTGAAGGTTCAACAACTGCCACCAGCTTAACTTAATCTCAAACTACTAGTTATGTGCATTCACATCTATTGGAATTTTAAAGTGATTTGCAGGTAAATCAGCTTTTCTCTCGGTTTGAAAATTCTTACTAATTTTAGATGCCGAAATGGTATGAATTAGTAACTTTCTCACTTTACAACCGAGTAACATTGGGGAACAGTAAAGCACCGATGACTTAATACCATGAAACTGATCCCTTTCCAAGTACATACAGTTTATTATATGTCCAATTGTGACTCAAAATTGATACAGTGCAATACGTACGTACATAAAATTATGCATGCAAAGTAATGCAACCAATATCATATCAGTGAGTCTAGCCGGAAGGCAGTTCTAACAAGTCAACATTTATCTCGCGGTATTATCAGAAAAAATACATAATTCTGACTTGTGACATATTAGAAGACTAGAAATCATATTTGCTCTTCGCTATTACGTATCGTATTGTTTTAACAAAAAAGGATTGACAGATCATCCAACTTGCTTAATTTAGAACTTGTCTAGCACTGCTTTTTAGTGATGTCACAGGTGCCATTCTTCAGCTAATCTCAGTCTTTTGTAGGATCACTGGAGGCAGCGAGGCTAACTTCTTGTTTAGGCTGGGGTTTGAGGCCGGATGCCCTTCCTGAGGCCACGAGATTTTTGAGATGAAAATCTCAACTCAGAAACGACCCCAATTTGTACCGCAGTCTTCTGGGTGGGAGTCCAGCAGCTAAACCACTGAGCTTCTCTTTTGCCTCTCTTTGGAATACTTTCTGTAAACAACAATTCCAAGGAATCTTTCATTTCATCATCATCCAAGCGCGTCCATTATTTAAAATGGATTATGTAGTGATATGTCACGATATAAGCATTATATACTACGGAGCTTGAAGAGTGAGTAGTTCATTACTATTACGGCAGGGCACGCCATCTTGCTGGAAATATACACTGACTGACAGAGCAAATGCAACACCAAGAAGGAGTGGTCAGAACTTTATGCCAATTGCAGGGTAGACTGACGTCACTGAGGTATGCTCATGATGAGAAATGCGCCGCTGTGCTGCGCACGTAGCGAACGATAAATGGGACACGGCGTTGGCGAATGGCCCAATTCGTACCGTGATTTCTCAGCCGACAGTCATTGTAGAACGTGTTGTCGTGTGCCACAGGACACGTGTATAGCTAAGAATGCCAGGCCGCCGTCAACGCAGGCATTTCCAGCAGACAGACGACTTTACGAGGGGTATGGTGATCGGGCTGAGAAGGGCAGGTTGGTCGCTTCGTCAAATCGCAGCCGATACCCATAGGGATGTGTCCACGGTGCAGCGCCTGTGGCGAAGATGGTTGGCGCAGGGACATGTGGCACGTGCGAGGGGTCCAGGCGCAGCCCGAGTGACGTCAGCACGCGAGGATCGGCGCATCCGCCGCCAAGCGGTGGCAGCCCCGCACGCCACGTCAACCGCCATTCTTCAGCATGTGCAAGACACCCTGGCTGTTCCAATATCGACCAGAACAATTTCCTGTCGATTGGTTGAAGGAGGCCTGCACTCCCGGCGTCCGCTCAGAAGACTACCATTGACTCCACAGCATAGACATGCACGCCTGGCATGGTGCCGGGCTAGAGCGACTTGGATGAGGGAATGGCGGGACGTCGTGTTCTCCGATGAGTCACGCTTCTGTTCTGTCAGTGATAGTCACCGCAGATGAGTGTGGCGTCGGCGTGGAGAAAGGTCAAATCCGGCAGTAACTGTGGAGCGCCCTACCGCTAGACAACGCGGCATCATGGTTTGGGGCGCTATTGCGTATGATTCCACGTCACCTCTAGTGCGTATTCAAGGCACGTTAAATGCCCACCGCTACGTGCAGCATGTGCTGCGGCCGGTGGCACTCCCGTACCTTCAGGGGCTGCCCAATGCTCTGTTTCAGCAGGATAATGCCCGCCCACACACTGCTCGCATCTCCCAACAGGCTCTACGAGGTGTACAGATGCTTCCGTGGCCAACGTACTCTCCGGATCTCTCACCAATCGAACACGTGTGGGATCTCATCGGACGCCGTTTGCAAACTCTGCCCCAGCCTCGTACGGACGACCAACTGTGGCAAATGGTTGACAGAGAATGGAGAACCATCCCTCAGGACACCATCCGCACTCTTATTGACTCTGTACCTCGACGTGTTTCTGCGTGCATCGCCGCTCGCGGTGGTCCTACATCCTACTGAGTCGATGCCGTGCGCATTGTGTAACCTGCATATCGGTTTGAAAGAAACATCAATTATTCATCCGTGCCGTCTCTGTTTTTTCCCCAACTTTCATCCCTTTCGAACCACTCCTCCTTGGTGTTGCATTGTCACTGTCAGTCAGTGTACTTGTAATAGTTAAAAGTGGTGTTGTCTTATAAACTCTGGGACTATCGCGATTTAACCAGTTGTGTCAAGTGAATCTAATAAGATAAATCTGGCCCGCCCAAAAGCTTTCGTTCTTAACCAGGTATGACACTCCCGATTCCCACTTTCAAGGGGTGTATTTTTAATTAAGGACCGTTTGCCAATAAAATAGAAACTACTACACAAAATTGGTGAATTCCATTTTTATTTCATTATACATAGCTTCAGCTACATTACCACATAATGTCCATGGATATTCCTACATGTAGTGTGAGACAAGTATTGTAGACCCTGGTCGAAAAAACTGCCTCCTGCGAGAAAAAAAAACCTTTCTGAATCGTTGGTCTCAATTTGTCGTCGGTGTAATGGTTTTTGGAGACGCCAATTTGCGAATATTTTGTCCCCCAGGTTTATTTCTACGAGCCAGTAGATATAACGACACGTGGCTGACGTATTTGTTTAATTTCAAATATACTTGACCGAGTGAGGATCGAACCCGCCAACTCGGGGACGGAAAGCTAGTGATTTACTGTCTGGGACAGTCATCCCTCTGATACTGAACCAGGAAGCAACTTGTAACGCTATTTGTTTAACGAGGGTGGTCGTCATTCATATTCAACATTTGTATTAATTAATACACAACTAATTGTCCCAGAAACCAGAGATGAGTAGTTTCGTTTTCAGCTGATATCTTCTGTGGACCAATAAGGATTCAACTATACCACATCAACTGGATATGATTCAAATTTTATTTCGTCTTAGTACAGTTTAATACATCTTAAGCGTGGGGCCCTGCATGTGCGTACTATATTTATCTGACAAGGTCTAACATTTATATAGGTCGCTCAGTGCTGCTTCTTAGTACCTGAGGAAGGAGCGTCATCCGGCTTTGCTTTGTTACACTGAGCTGTACGCGGTGCGGTCCGTATCTGGATAAGGGTCTGCGTTCAGTGAAGAGTGAAACGCAGATAAGAAAGACAATAGCAAATAAAATTATATAAAAATGATGTCGGAGCTTGTGTGTGTTTTGTCTCCTCGCAGATAGTTACTGCCCTTAATACTCTACAGTGTAGAAGGAGATTTCTACTTTGACTTGTCTTCGCGTGAGATCCGCAAGGAGTCAGCAAATGCTAACACTAAAATGCTTCCAAACTTCAGTTATATTTTAGAACAGTACTATGTCAGTGTATGTACTGACTGTGTATACTTTAATGGCCCTAATATCACGGTCAGTAGACCCGTGTGTATTCCAATTGATGATATTATTAGAGTGAGTATTAGCATGAATATTGAATGAGTGCGATTCTACCATTCTAAGAATAATAGAAATTCCTTAAACACATACAAGAACTAATTGGATATTTAGATTATGTATTTTCGGGTGCTGGATGGAATTATGATATCGTATTTTATAACTTAACAGTTGGACAAATGCGAACCTAATTTTTAATGACACGTCTTTGTGTACACAACTATTGCCTGTACTACCGGAGAAATTATTTATGCAAATTATGATTAACTACACAGCGTAATTGACGAGACACTCGGGATTGAATCCCAGAGCAGTAGTTCCGCACTTGAAACTGCTTAAATCTGTGAGACTGTTGACTGTAGTTCTACTAGCACATGAATAAAACCCTTCTTCAGCGCAGAATTTAGGCTCTTCGGGGTATCTTAAAATCTATAGCAATTGAAGGGAAATGAAAGCCCACAGTCTGTTTCCAGTCATTCAACCGGGTCAGGAATGGAAATAATGAAGCTCCCATCTAGTGGCGAGGATAGGAATTGTGCCGGCTGCCGAAGTCCGTCGCAGTTCTCTGGGCAATGATTAATGAATAACAGATGAAATTATATTGGGGAGTGTTGCTGGAATGAAATATGACAGGGGAAACCGGAGTACCCGTAGAATAACCTGTTCCGCCTCCGCTTTGTCCATCACAAATCTCACATGGAGTGACCGGGTTTTGAACCACGGAACCCAGTGGTCAGAGGCGGATTTGAGGTGGAAAAAGCAGAGGCGGGACAGGTTTTTCTCCGGGTACTCCAGTTTGCCCTGTCATCATTCATTCCAACAACACTCTCCAATATCATTTCATCTGTCAGTCATTAATCATTACCCGAGAGGAATGCAATAGGCTTCGACCGCAGGCACAATTCCAAACCTCACCGCTAGATGGGGCTTCACTCATTCCATCCCTCACCCGGTCGAATGACTGGAAACAGGCTGCGGATTTTCAATCACGAAGTTGAACACGCCTGGCTCCTAGGCTGAATGATAATCATGGCGACCTTCGGTTCAGAGGGCCTTGGGTTGCATTAATGTTAGGAATAGGGATTTTAACCGCATCGAGTCAATTCCTGTAGGTCGGGGATGGGTGTTTTAGAACGTCCTAATACATACACTCACTTACATTCAACACATCTAACTACCAACAACCAAGAGGCACGCGATGAATATATCCTTCTATTTATGATTGATGTCAGGAAGGACATCCGGCCGTAAAGCTAGGCCTAAACTCTTTCTGTCATGGGCTCCAGACTATTGGAAAAAGACCAGAAAGAACGAAAAGAAGATTTGTTGTGTGAACACACATTAGAAAATCTATGAATATTTTTTTCTCCTCCTTGACACCGGAGAACCCTCGTCATTCTTGTCCAGGTGAAGGAATTCTCTTCATAAAACGTAATGATGACTGTGCGGTAAAGACTTGATCGCAATTAACGCTGCAGAAATTTTCGGAAGTTTCCTTATGGACTGCTAATATTTACGTATGCCGGTTCTGCATGCTTCGCCACGAAATTTATCTCTTACTTTACTCATGCCGGACTGTGAAAGCGAGTAATTTTGTACTTGATTCAAAATGTTACTCCATGGCGTGAAATGAAACTATGGTAAATAAGAAAGTAAATAAAGAACGGCGCTCGCTCCAACATAATGTACAGATAGTTTCCAGAAATTCTTACCGACACACATAGGTCTTATGGTGACCACAGGATAGGAAAGGGCTAGGAATGGCAAGAAATCGACCGTGGCCTTTATTAATGTACAGCCCCAGGATATTCGTGGTGTGAATAACCTATCTCCCAAATGAAAGGTGATAGCTATGTCACGCAAATCGTGCAGGCACTTGCTAGGTAGTTTGCAGAAACACCGATAGATTGTACCTATATATACCGATATATACCAGAATCTTGGTACAGCGACATTTTCAGAAAAAGCAGGAAACGTGGTGACTACATGAGTGGCCACGAGAGGAGGTTCGTGCATTGATCTGCTTTTTCTTTTTTACAAAAGCACGGAACCTGTCAACATTCACAGGAATATTTTGTCTGTTTCCTGAAAGAATGGTGGAGTGGTCGTCGTTCTACATCAGGCGGATTCGCCTAATGAAATGACACATGCAATTTACACGATACAGTAAGTGTGAAAGAGGGATAGGAAGGAAAGGGGGCAATTTTAGAAGACAGATGGTCTAATGCTCTAAGGGGAAGGAGATTGCAGGCTAATGGCTCTATTAAGGATGAGAATTCAGGACAGGTGTCTGTGAAAAATCGGTACGAGTCACTGCAAGTAGAACAATTGACGGAAGATGAGGAACAGGGAACTGTTGCTGAGAAGTGTGGAAGCAGGAGGAAGGGAAACGGTAGGAAAGGGAAATGTAGAATAGAGGATAGGAAAAGACAGGTGGAAAGGGATCGTGTGAGGGAGGAAAGGGAGGAGGAAGTAGCTTCTGCAGCTGTCAGGAAAGATACGGCTGACAAGTAGGGGAGAGGATCAAATAGGGTCGATAGGGTTGAGGCTCTGGTCATGGGGAATCCATTGTTAGATATGTGGGGAAAATGTGTGGAGGAAAGGGAAACAGGGTAGAGTGTTATCCAGGAATTAGGTTGACATCACGAAGTCAACATGAAGCTTACAGTATAAGTTAAGTCGACTACGCCTTTGTTTAATATCTGTTCTATGTAGTAATGTATTTATTTCTTTATTCTTTTGGTGTGGTCTCATAGTATAGTAGTTGATATATTTCCCATATTGCTCCACTTCATTGTTCCCAAATGTCCGAAATAAGATGTGAAATTTTGTTCGAGTATGTGAGTCATATTCCTAACCACGTGTTACAGATTTCTGAGATGATGGATCATCGAAAGTTTATCCATAAGTTATCATAACCACCCTTTCTTACTTAATGAATTTTACAGCATTAGTGAGTTAATCTGTATCGTTGAAATTTATTGAGATAACAATTTCATATATTTTTCGATATTTCGGTGATATTTGGATTTACATTCGCACTTCTTGGCAACTGTATTATGTCGTCAGGGTGTTAATTCTGGGATAAGATCATGGATTAGTTAGGAGTACGTGAGTAGAATTATGTGATTTTGAATGGTATATTTAATCATCGAGACAAATTTAATGAAAGTAAGACTTGTTCTTGGAAGCTAGCATATGTTATTACGTGAATTTCTGACTACATTTTTGTGATATACAGTTATGGAGAATAATAGTCGTCGTTGTAAGGTTGTAATTGCACTATGAATTTATTGTGAATAGATATATGCGATGAGGCGTCTGATAGTGAATTACCACGTGTTTCGTGTGACGATATTTTTTATTACGTGATATTGAAGGCTGATGGAGGTATATGATAGTTCTTCGAGAATACAAAATAGTAGTCGCTTTGATAAAGTCTTCTGACGACGATAATAAGAATATGTTAATAGGCGTACTCCAGAATTCCGACTTAATTTCTACGAATAGATTTATCCTGTTGCAAGTTTTGGAAATCATCGATTCGAAGTTACGAATCTTTTGTGCATATATTTACTGGAAAATGTTTGAATTTGGACGTTGATTCTAAGATGAATATCCAGATCAGGCTGTAGTTCGATAACAGGCGAACTCACTTTAATCGCATGAATTCTTAAGCACATGGAGAATTCATATTTTCAATAATATCTCGGAATGGAATTCATTGGAGAGTGGGAATGTTAATTCATATATAGACGTGGTATACATAATATAAATAGTTCTTCCGTAGAATTTTTCATATAGTTAGTAGGTAGAATTATTCATATTTTGTAGTCATTAGAAATGTCTTGTAAATTTCAGATATATGTGTTGCCCTGATGGATGGAATAATCAATGATATTTTAGTTATGTATAATTCACGTTGCTGACTACATTTCAGCGTTGATAAATTTTGATTTGATTCTTTACGAGGAGGATTATTACTTACAGTTCGTAAGAAATTACCACTTAATGCTATCGCTAAATATTAATTCTCATAGGGAGATAATTGAGAGTAATTTTGAGCAGATATACCCGAAGTCTCGATTTAATTCTTACATTTTTTCTAAAGCATATACAAGCAAAATTGTCAATTATAATAAATGTTTTTCAAGAATTTAACTTCACTGAAACGTCATTATGAGGAAATGTAATTTTGCGAATTCTAAATACCTATTTTTCCAAACACTCCATTAAAGTTTAATGCATTTTTCGGATTTGTCCGAGGAATTATACTCGACGGTCTCGTTTTTTCAAGATTCAAAAAAATTGTTTAATAGTTCGATAAACAAAAGAATATATGTTCATAAATCAGTTCTGTTAGAATTATAGGGCAAAATACACTGACTGACAGTGACAATGCAACACCAAGGAGGAGTGGTTCGAAAGGGATGAAAGTTGGGGAAAAACAGAGACGGCACGGATGAATAATTGATGTTTATTTCAAACCGATATGCAGGTTACACAATGCGCACGGCATCGACTCAGTAGGATGTAGGACCACCGCGAACGGCGATGCACGCAGAAACACGTCGAGGTACAGTGTCAATAAGAGTGCGGATGGTGTCCTGAGGGATGGTTCTCCATTCTCTGTCAACCATTTGCCACAATTGGTCGTCCGTACGAGGCTGGGGCAGAGTTTGCAAACGGCGTCCAATGTGATCCCACACGTGTTCGATTGGTGAGAGATCCGGAGAGTACGCTGGCCACGGAAGCATCTGTACACCTCGTAGAGCCTGTTGGGAGATGCGAGCAGTGTGTGGGCGGGCATTATCCTGCTGAAACAGAGCATTGGGCAGCCCCTGAAGGTACGGGAGTGCCACCGGCCGCAGCACATGCTGCACGTAGCGGTGGGCATTTAACGTGCCTTGAATACGCACTAGAGGTGACGTGGAATCATACGCAATAGCGCCCCAAACCATGATGCCGCGTTGTCTAGCGGTAGGGCGCTCCACAGTTACTGCCGGATTTGACCTTTCTCCACGCCGACGCCACACTCGTCTGCGGTGACTATCACTGACAGAACAGAAGCGTGACTCATCGGAGAACACGACGTTCCGCCATTCCCTCATCCAAGTCGCTCTAGCCCGGCACCATGCCAGGCGTGCACGTCTATGCTGTGGAGTCAATGGTAGTCTTCTGAGCGGACGCCAGGAGTGCAGGCCTCCTTCAACCAATCGACGGGAAATTGTTCTGGTCGATATTGGAACAGCCAGGGTGTCTTGCACATGCTGAAGAATGGCGGTTGACGTGGCGTGCGTGGCTGCCACCGCTTGGCGGCGGATGCGCCGATCCTCGCGTGCTGACGTCACTCAGGCTGCGCCTGGACACCTTGCACGTGCCACATGTCCCTGCGCCAACCATCTTCGCCACAGGCGCTGCACCGTGGACACATCCCTATGGGTATCGGCTGCGATTTGACGAAGCGACCAACCTGCCCTTCTCAGCCCGATCACCATACCCCTCGTAAAGTCGTCTGTCTGCTGGAAATGCCTCCGTTGACGGCGGCCTGGCATTCTTAGCTATACACGTGTCCTGTGGCACACGACAACACGTTCTACAATGACTGTCGGCTGAGAAATCACGGTACGAAGTGGGCCATTCGCCAACGCCGTGTCCCATTTATCGTTCGCTACGTGCGCAGCACAGCGGCGCATTTCACATCATGAGCATACCTCAGTGACGTCAGTCTACCCTGCAATTGGCATAAAGTTCTGACCACTCCTTCTTGGTGTTGCATTTGCTCTGTCAGTCAGTGTAAGTCGAATTTTGCATCCCATTTGTTTGCATTATTTTTATGTCACAATAAGAATCACCAGTAATTTAGTTTAACGTAGCGATCATTTCTCACAATCAGAGCTAATCGGGATGGCAAAAACTTTTTTATTTTTTGAATAAATCATGTAATAATTCCATCTGATACCGATTATTTTCTTATTTCCGAACCTACTGATTATCCTTCCATTTGTGTTTTTTTCAGCCATTTATGTCAAGTACGAACTGAGCAGCGGCGTGTCTCTTGTTCTGCGACTTGTATATACTGGCGCATCGTTTAAAATGGGGCCCAACGTTGCGCCTGATATGCTTGAATTGCTTTATTTGGCTTGACTTGGTAGGATTCACTTAATTATTCAAGAATCTGCAGGTTAATTTACATATTTTATGCCATCCTAGTTACCTAGAATTCAAACGGATTGCGCAGAAATTTTGCGGTAATTTATTTGCGTTGATATAGTCTAAACGAGAAACGAGGCTTAGAAATATTTTCTTATTAACTCGAATATGCTTTAGTATAATTGACGTGTCTGGGGGGAAGTTCTTGCATTTCGACGTCTGTTGGCATAGGTCATATTGTCAGATAGAACATGAATATGGAAGAGATTAGGAGGATGTAAGAGGCGATGAGAGTAGAGAATAGAGAGGCACAGGAAGAAAATAGAAAGGCCCAAGAAGAAAATAGAAAAGCACAGGAAGAGGATAAGGCTGAATTTAGGAGGTACAAGAAGAAAACAGAAAAGCGCAGGAAGAAAATAGAAAAAGCGCAGGTAGAGAATAAGGAGGAATTTGGGAAAATCCAGTAAGCTCATGCTTTATCCACTGAGCAATTAAATCAGAAAATGAATATTATGGGTACAGCTATTCAGGAAGAAGCTAAAAATAGTAGAGACGAACTGTACGCAAAGATGGAAGAGACGATTTGCCGAATCGATAATGTTTTCCTGGAATGCCGGGAAAATCAGAAGAAAAGCTTAGAGCAAGTCGTCAGCTTAACAACTCAATTAAGTGAAGACAATAAAGTCATAACTGCAAATGTTACTGCACTTCAGAGTGACGTGGTCTTAGTAAAAACTAGTGTAGAATTCGTCAAGAAGGAAATAGATATAGTAAGACGGGAAATTTCTACAGCACAGGAAGAAATATCTGAGAGGTTGTATATTTTTCAAGGTGATTTGGCCAAGGATCTGAAGAAAATGATAGAGAAGGTGGACGACTATCTTAAAGTCGTAAAAGATAGTATTGCGGTAAATCAGATCAAAATTCAAGAACTGACACTTCAGTTTGACGACGTGAAAGGCATGATGGATAAGGACAAGACTGATATCTTAGAACGGATAGTAAATCTGGCAGAGGACGTTAAATTCGTTGGACAGAAGATGGAAGAAAATGTTGACGTTATTCAGAGACTAGAAAAAGAAGTCAGTTTTCTAAAATTACAAGATAGGAGTACCAGAGTCTTAGTAACGTCATTGCTAGATAGACAAAGCCACGTGGAAGAGACTGTTCAAAATAAAATTGTTGCCTCAGACAGGATACCGTCGCAGACAGGCGAACCATCACCGACCGTCATAAACGAAGAACATTCAGGATTAAATACAGGAAGTTCACAGTCTAATAACGAACTTCAGATCTTTAATATTATTAGAATGAAGGAAGAAAAACAGAGAAAATTCAACAATCATAATGATGTAACGCCTAAAAATTTTATACGTGACCTAGAGGAATATATTAGGGAAAATAAGATTTCACCTGAAAACATCTCAGAACAGTGGATAAATTTTTAGATGGTGATGTCATACATTGGTACCATTCTTTTTGGTATACTTTTGAGGACTTGACAGTTTCAAACGCTTGTTTTTGCAAAAATAATGGATCGCAGATCTTCAGCAATAATTACGTCTTGACTTATACTCAAGGAAATATGCTTCTTCTAGGCCAACGCAATATGCGAATTATTTATGTAATCAACTACGACGCATGAAAGATTTAGATACGCCTCCAACATAAAATGAACTTATTCATGCGATCGATAAACAATTTCTTCCTGAGGTACAGCGTATTCTCATTGCTGTTAACGTACAAACGGCTGTACAGGATAAGGCTATTCTCGGACAGTTAGACAATACTATGAATGTCCCGGGATTGCTTAAGAATCCTAGAAGCAATACTCCGCAAATAAATGTGATAGAAACTACCAGAAATCAGAATTCTGCTTCGTTACTTGGTACCTATCAACAGAAAGACTGTAAAAACTATCGGAAAACATACTACCGTAGATGTCATGAATGACGAGTGAGATCCAGAAACGACGGAAAGGACGACCAGAGGAACGTCAGTTGGCGAGTATCTTACAGATCACAGGACAGACCCAGAGATCATAGAAGAAAAAGGCCTTATGAACGACCCAAGTATTACTCTGAACGGAGTTACAAAAATTTCAGAGATAACATAAAAGGTAGACATCGAGAGAGAATGAGGTATCTGGATGAGTAAAGAAGAGAAACTGAGAAAGGCAGAAAATGGAAGGAAGCAATTCATAGCCAAGACACGAACCCAGATGTGACTGGAGCGGAAAGTTTGGAGTTCCAGAGCCATCGAAAACAAGAATAAGCGAGAGGACTGAAACCTTCAGCACCCCAATACATGCTAGAAAATCAGGGTGCCAGGTAAAAAAATCGATGTAGAATTAAATATTCCACTCATCAATTAACAATTTTAATTCACAACGGGATAAATGCAGTGAACATGAAGCTTAATTATATGCCGGAATAAGGAGCAACCGAAGAGTCAAGGTTATTATATAGCGGAAGATAGCAATTCATAATTCCAAGGACATGGTATTACTTCCTAAGACGAGTGGAAGAAAGTTTCAAATGTTTTTCTTTACAAGTCAGATTGCATGGCTATCCTTTAGGAAGAGAACTACTACACGGAATAAATTTCGTCCACTAATAATACAGGTCTAGAGTAGAAACTTGGAAACGAATTGTGGGAGAAAGACGAAGCACACTTGACACTTTCAATGCTGAAAGAATAATCAGAAAATTTTATCCTGGAATAAAATTTTTTCGAAGTAAGAAGTGGATGTGACCGTATGCTTCTGTCCAAGTAGCTCAATGCAGAGCTGTATGGCAAGATTCTGGTTTCTTCTTGACGGCACGGCACGTGCTAGCTTTCCGTGGTGAGGCGGCGACATGTTTCAAACGAGAGGGGAGCGAACTAGATTGGATAAGAAAATAAAAATAACAAAAAAGGGAAGAGAGATGAAATAGCCGGAATATGTACACTTACAGCAGCACATTATAAATGTAAGAAAAATATTATTAGTGATGTCGACGGCCCGATATATTTGTACTTACGAATATCTATAAATTTGAAACTAGACCGTACAGTGGTAATGATATCAAGTTTAAATTATAATATTAGTAACTGAATTTATACTTGACCCTGAATGGGGTACATGTGGTTTTAATAATAATTAAGTGAAAGAGCTGACAAGAATTCAGTATCTGAACTGACTTGTACTTCCGACGATCAGTGGGAGTAAAGTGCTACTTAAAGGATGACGTACGCGTGTTCATTCTCATTCCTGTCTCATTCGATTCTCCGTCTATGCTCATTACACTAGTCAACGAGAACGTCGCTACACATCGTGGGAGAACGTCATTCTACATTCAGCTGTCACCAGGGACAGTGAAGACGCCTATCCAGTGTCTACCACATTCTTGGATAATTGTGCCAGTCTCTACTACAAAAATTAAATGTACTCGACCAACAGGCATCGAATGTAGGCGGATAACTAATAATAAGTACGTGTTTTTCAATGTCAATTCGTAGGATTTTGCCTAGAACTCTTTCTAATTTATTGTGTACAAGTTTCGGTGAAATCATCTGGAAGTGCGGAGTTGAAGAGCACCTCAACAGCCTACATTACAACGAGATGGAATTTACAACTGTGTCCTACCCATATTTCGCCATGAGTTTCTAAACCAGCAGACCGTCGCCAACGGAGGAAAAATGCAGGAATTTCAACCCTAGACAGATCAATTAAGGACGTCACGTGCTCAACATGATGCCTACAGTATAGTTATAAGTTAAGTCGACTACGCCTTTGTTTAATATCTGTTCTCTATAGTAATTTACTTCTTTCTTTATTCTTTTAGTGTGGTCTCATAGTACAGTCGTTGATATATTTCTTATATTGCTCCACTTCATTGTTCCCAAATATCCGAGTTAAGATGTGAAATTTTGTTCGAGTATGTGAGTCATTTTCCTAACTACGTGTTACAGATTTCTGTGTTGATGGATCATCGAAGGTTTATCCATGTATTATCATAACCATCCTTTCTTATTTAATGAATTTTACAGCATTAGTGAGTTAACCTGTATCGTAGGAATTCATTGAGGTAATATTTTCCATATATTTTTCGATATTCCGTGATATTTGGACTAACATCGCACCTCGTGGCAATTGTAGTCTGTCGTCAGGGTGTTAATTCTGGGACAAGATCATGGATTAGTTATGAGTACGTGAGTAGAAATATGTGATTTTGAATGGTATATTTAATCATCAAGACGAATTTAATGAAAGTAAGACTTGTTCTTAGATGCTAGCATATGTTGTTACGTGAATTTCTGACTACATGCTTTGTGATGTACGGTTACGGAGAATAATAGTCGTCGTTGTAAGGTTGTAATTGTAGTATGGGTTTATGGTGAATTGATACATATGCGGTAAGAGTCGTCTGATAGTGAATTACGACGTGTTTCGTTTGATGATATTTTTTATTACGTGATATTGAAGGTTGATGGAGATATATGATACTGTAGTTCTTCGAGAATACAAAATAGTAGTCGCTTTGATCAAGTCTTCTGATGAGGATAGTAAGAATATATTATTAGGCGTGCTCCAGAATTACGACTTAATTTCTACGAATAGATTTATCCTGTTGCAAGTTGTGGAAATCAGCGATTCGAAGTTACTAACGTTTTGTGTGCATATTTACTGGAAAATGATTGAATTTGGACGCAGATTCTAAGATGAATATCCAGATCAAGCTGTAGTTCGATACGAGGCGTACTCACTTTAATCGCATGCATTCTCAAGCACACGGAGAATTCATATTTTCAGTCATATCTCAAAATGGAATTCATTGGAGAGTGGGAATGTTAATTCACATGTAGACGCGGTGTACATAATGTAAAGAGTTTTTCCATTGAATTTTTCATATTTTGTAGTTATTAGAAATGTCTTGTAAATTTCAGATATATGTTTTGGCCTGACGGATGGAACAATCAATGATATTTTAGTTACGTATAATTCACGTTGCTGACTACATTTCAGCGTTGATAAATTTCATTTGATTTTTTTTTTGAGGAGGATTATTAATTTCAGTTCATTGGAAATGAACACTTAATGCTATCGTTAAATATTAATTCTCTCAGGGAGATAATTGAGAGTAATTTTGAGCAGATATACCCGACGTCCCGGTTTAATTTTTAATTTTTTTTCTAAAGCATATACAAATAAAATTGTCAATTATAATAAATGTTTTTCAAGAATGTAACTTCACTAAAACGTCATTATGAGGAAATGTTATTTTGTGAATTCTAAATATTTTTCCAAACACTCCATTAACATTTAATGTATTTTTCAGATTTTTCCGAGGAATTATACTCGAAGGCCTCGTTTTCCAAGATTAAAAAAATTGTTTCGATAAACAAAAAGTAAATGTTCATAAAGCAGTTCTGTTAGAATTATAGGGCAAAATAATTCGAATGTACCATCCCATTTGTTTGCATTTATTTATGTCACGTCAACAATCATCAGTAATTTAGTTTAACGTAGCGATCATTTCTCACAATCAGAGCTAGTCAGGATGGCAAAAACATTTTTGTTTTATGAATAAACCATGCAATAATTCCATCTGATATCGATTATTTTCTTATTTCCGAACCTATTGATTAATCCTGCCATTTGTGTTTATTCAGCCATTTATGTCAAGTACGAACTGAGCACCACTGGGGTGTCTCCTGTTCTCCGACTTGTCTATACGGGCGCAGTATCAACACCTCCTTTCATAATCCGATGAGTAGCGAATTTCTTTTTTGTTTGTGCTACTATTGTTTGCTTCACCTCCCCGCTACTGGTCTCAGCCCGCACACGTCAAATGGGCCCGGTGTTACCCATAGTAAAATCACCACGCGCCAGAGTAAAGCATATGTGATCTCCAGCACAAATCTCACATGGAGTGACCGGGATTTGAGCCACGGATCCCAGCGGTGCGAGGCCGATGCGCTGCCGCCTGAGCCACTGAGGCTTCCTTAACGCGTTCTGTAAGTCGCATAAATTAATTTCCGAAAGAAGTTATTAGGTCGTTGTATTAGTCGCGCCTCATTTAACGTATGTGCAAAATTTACGTATGATCCGTGATTCCGCCGTACGTGCAATTCCCTTGTTATTCATAGTTCCAGGAAAGTCAAGGATCAAAATGGCCTAAAACGGGCAACGGAAATGATCTACGAGACGAGATGAAAAGTCAGCGTCATCTATCGACACAATCGAGAAAGGACAGAATGTAGGAGTAAATATAAATATATTCCCGTGAGTTCACAAGTACTTGGAGCAGTTAAGGAACACTAATCGAAATAAATTTTCATAGAGACATACAGGATATACATTATATTTATACATACAGTATATACATTATATATTATATATGATATATATTTGTGTATTTATTTTAAATTGATATAAACTAAAGGATAGTAAAAAAGAACAAACTTATTATGATGCAAAATATGGGAAAACCGTTACTGAATTAACTCAAGTCAATCTCCTGAATCAGTGACAGTTTCGAAAGAAACCATAGACATACCTGAAATTATTTTAGTCATTCATGATCTCCTTTCACTACCAATTAAAGTGTATTTACTTAAACATCTTTCAGTATCTGATATCTGCAATGCTACTATGGCGAACTCTGATTATTTTAGCTCAATATAGCCAAAAGCATTTGACGACAGTTCACATCTTTATTGTTCTGCATACTGTGTACATGATTTGAAGGAAAATTTTCATTCCTTAATCTAAGCTACCTAGATTAACAACTCCAAAGATTGGTATTTCACACTTCAATATCTGAAACCTACTGATAATACCTGGCCATGTAGTGATGGGAATAATATGTTTACCAACATCTTCGAAAAATATGTTTGTCCTGTTTTCTTCCATTTAACTGCTTAAATTCTTTATAAAATTGACCATACACTCCATGAACATGCTTGTCATATTTGAAAAGAGCCCATGAATTTTAACACATAGATCTGAGGGCAATCTTCCTCCAACAGTTAGCAACTCATCACACAAGTTTCGTGTAGAAGGGTAAGGGGAGCCCTATTTCAGGGTGATTGACTAATTGTGACTGAGACCTGCGTTTCAAATATTTTATATTGCATTTTGAAAAATATTTTTCCTTTAGAGTAATTTTTGCACTATATCGTACATTCGATACACATTAAAAAGTGGCTTGCAAGTCGTGAAAATCGAATTTACGAAAATACTAGTCTGCATAAACATTTCGCTTAGTAAGGCTACTGTGAAAATCACCACCCCCTATATAATATGACACAATATATTCATTATGGAACTTGATTTCCTACCGTGAAATATCCTAATAGAAGCAATCAACTACAGGAAATAACTTTTGCTTATACACATCAATTTTTCATTAAATACATAATGGAGATTTTTTCATTGTGCTGGCGCCCGCTGAAATCGGTGGCCCAAATGATCCACCCCTTGGGTCGGCTCTGGTACAGTAATTGCACAACCGCACAAACGAATTTCAAATGCAATAGTGTTAGGTATCTGGATATTAAGATATTTCCTATTCGTCACATTTTCTAGTTTATATTGCTGGTCACAATCGTCTGAGACATACTGTAATATCTCTCGGAATCTGAATCCTTCAGAACTTCTCACATTTTCATCGCCGATATTATTTCTTGAGCATTCTGCAAATGAAAATTTTCCTCTAATTATCTCTAAGCCGCAAACATTTTGTTTTCCGAATATTATATTACATGGGGGTATAAAATGGATCCTCTATAATCTCACAATGTATTCAAAATCTGGGCAGCTTTCTTTAACTCATATGAACATACCCTTACGCTTTGTAACACACCATTACACAAAGCTAATCCCACTATATATTGTATTATCGGGTGCACTGGAGGTTGGTGGATAAATGGATTCCCTTCTTAATGCAAGAAGAATGTTGTCTTTTAAGTTTATTTGAAATGAGGATTGAGTTACACTAACTTCTAAAAAGATAATAACGTTATTCTAGTCTCCTATAAGTATTGAGTACTTCCTCCCACGTAGTAAGGAGAATCCAGATCTAGATGTTCTCCATGTGTATACGTTTCTGAGAATTTTTACTCTTTCTAAATGTTATCAGTTTAAAAATTCCTCCGAAGTATTAATTTCGAATAAGGAGTGAGACATCCTCCGTGTCTCTATGTAAATTTATTTCCAATAATGTTCCATAACTGCTCCAAGTACTTGTGAACTCACGAGAATACATTTATATCTACACCTACATGCTGTATTTTTTCGATTGTGTCTATAGATGACGCTGATTTTTCATCTCGTCTCGTAGATTATTTTCGTTGCCTTTTTTAGGCCATTTTGCCCCTTGGCTTTTCTGGAACTATGATTAACAAGGGAATTGCACGTACGTTGGAATCTCAGATCATACGTAAATGTTGCACATACGTTAAATGAAACACGAATAATACAATGGCCTAAACATTTCTTTCGGAAATGAATTAATGCGACTTAAAGAACGCGTTAAACTTCGCGTGTTTGAAATGGCCCGCTTGGCCACGCAGGCCTGCGGCGCGTGCTGGGTTCACTCGTCGATGGACCGCGCCACAGACCTTCTGTTGTATTCCGTTTGTAATTACGTCATTTGTAATTATGTCATGTAGTGGCATTAAGAGAAACAATTTAATTTCTGCATTGATTGTGGGTCAATAAAGGCAATAGTGAACCCTTGAACTTACCATTCCATCGTTGGCCGTCTACCCTGGCTGCTTCAGTAGAGCAATGTCGTACTCTTGGATCTTGGGGTCGTTGCGAGTTTTTTCATGTCACTTCATCAACCAAACGATAGGGTTCAGAGGAGAGCTTAACTACTTCAAATGAGGAGCAAAATTGTGCTCACAAAAATAATGTTTCAGTGTAAATCACGAAAATGTGTTTATTAAATTGGCAAGAAAAGACACTTAAAAGTTTTACAACATGTATTAACGCAGTCAATGCATAACGTGAGTGGTAAAGTTTTATTGAAATTGTTTATTATAGCACTTCAAAGCATGAAAAAGTAGTGTAAAATTCGTGGACAGCAAAAACCAGAAAACGAGAATAAAACCTGAAAATCGGGCACCATTGATCCAAACAATAACTGAGAGTTAATCCACACGAACTGTGGAAAATCTAACCTTCAAAAAGTAGAATTTCAGATTTACATTTTATTAAAGATATCCACCAGTCTACTATCCTATCGGATATTGGAACACCTCCCCACCGAATATATCCTTACGCGAACCAAATCGACTATCAATAATGCTTTGTATAGGTTGCGAAATATTATTAGAAAGCATGGTGTTCATTACAAGTTAACAGCAATTGTCACAATCAAAAATAAAATTCAACCATGTATCTTCATCTCGTGACACAATAAAGTTGCAGAGGAATCGCGATGCTAAAAATATGCATCACCCCAAACAGATATTCAGAAGAAACCAACAACACTTGATGCAATGGGATCTTGCAATACATCGTGCTGAAGAAGCAAAATTGCGAAATTCAGGAATTTCATTATGTATATAGAAGAAATACCGAACGCTGAAGTTAAAGGAAAAGGATAAATCCCTTGAAAATGTTCTTACTAAAAGAACTTTGTGTTATGAAACATTTACTTCGTTAAAATTAGTTAAAATACAAGCCATCAATTAAAACAAACGAAAGGACATTTTTCCAATTTTCTATAACTATGACTACGTCTACCTACACTTGTCCCATTAAACCAAACTACAAGTGATCGGTGAAATAAATTGGCGTATGGCTTTTAGTGCCGGGAGTGTCCGATGACATGTTCGGCTCGCCAGGTGCAGGTCTTTTGGTATGACTCCCGTAGGGGACCTGCGCGTCGTGATGAGGATGAAATGATGGTGAAGACAACACATACACCTAGCCCCCGTGCCAGCGAAATTAACCAATGATGGTTAAAATTCCAGACCCTGCCGGGAATCGAACCCGGGACCCCTGTGGCCAAAGGCCAGCACGCTAATCATTTAGCCATTGAGCCGGACAATTGATCGGTAGATCAAAGTGTCACATAAATAATGTGAATAACGAAAAATATAAATGAAATTCATTAACAGCTGACGAATCGAAAGTGCATTCGTAGTGAAAATCCTACAAAAGTCAACTAAGTGTCAACACACGGCATTATCATAATATATCGGACACACGAACAATAAATCATAAAGTAAAGCCAAGCAACTAGAAAACGAAAGTTCACCAAACTTGAACACACGCGGCTAAGCAGTATTGATCAGCCTACATTTTCCAGCTTTCCACGTGGGACAACCCTTACATTCAACCCACTACTGATGCAACGCTATTATGGGAGCACCTTGTGACTAGTAAGAATGATGCCGTAATATGGCTCGAATAATACCTCGTAATATCTTTCACATTCGTATCCACTACTGCAAACACTAACATCGTTCAAGTCGATTCGCAAAAATGCCTTGCCTACGACTTGACTACGTACAGACGACGCCCTAATCCTGTCGGTGGTCCAACGTTACAGTGTCTATTCACCCTTAAGTTATATAATACACGCGGCATCCTAAATCTATCGTTGAACCAACATTAGGGTATCTACACATCATTCATACTGCCAGGCGAAATCGAAACTTTTAACACTTTCTCCGGATATTAAATCTGATCCTCGTTGAAACTCCAACACATGAAGTGAAATTTGCTACAAAAATTAACCCGAAACTGGAAATATTACTGTCTATTTTCTACAATAAAGCGTGAAATTGAAAGTGAATAACTTGTCCAAATAGTTTAATCTATTCCTCAACACAATCTCAACACTTACAGTGAAGTTCACAAAATAAAAATAAACTTAACTCTCCTTTTATATTACGTACTATCACTGAAAACTATAATCACTACCATCACGATATTCACGGCACAACTCGAGTGTGAGGCTCGAACTGACCTTCCATGTTAACACTACAAACAATTATCACCGGGAACTGTCCAATGTAGTAACTTCCCATCAATCTACGCAAGCTAAAATCTCATTCTAATAAAATTCATTTTTCACAACCGCAATGTTTCCAGTCAGCGATATTTTCGTCTCGTAAAATACAGAATAGATTTCAATTTACAATAATCAAGTATTATCTTGACCGTGTGTCAGAATGTATTTTGTTCGTGACGTCAGCAATTAAAATGCATTTCGCCGGTATAAAATAGAGCCGTCACTTAAACTTAACAGCCGTTACCTACGGTCTTACATAAAATAGTAATATAGGGGAACATCAGCTTGTACTTAAAATAGGTGTCGCAAAGCGCACACGCGGATTTGACAACCTATACTGTACATGCATCAATCGTTTTGGATTGCTACAGGACATCGTCCCGCTTATACAGCCTGTCTCAGAAATATTACACCTCAACCTATACACCATGTCACAAAAATTCCTCTCCGTCGAAATACAGGGCCTCTTTCCTCGGCATCCTGCTTATTCTACATCACTCATAAAACACAGGCTTATTCTGCCTTTAACATCTTCCTAACTATTCTCATAATATGTCATTTCCATTACAATCCATTTCCTTCTTGCTTGACACTATTTTAAATTCAAGCGATCCCATGAACATACCACTTCATAATGATCTCACAATTAACTTCTCGAAATTTGTCCGGACCTCAGGAGCAAAATAGCATACCGTGATTTTCTGTATCACAAATACACGGTATCACAAAATTTAAGTTTCCCAAAATGCCAACTTTATCATACTTCACTGGATTTCATTAAAATCCACAAATCTCGTTTGGCATTACTGCTTAACGCATAATTTATCATCATATCATATCTTATCCTTACATGAAAACATTATTATTATTATTATTATTATTATTATTATTATTATTATTATTATTTGATACGTGGATATTTGACTTCGTCACACTCATAACGTTATTTTACCGTTATCATTATTGTAACTTTCACCGGCCCGAACATTGTTTCATTTATTTTCATTGCAATAATTAACTTCACTTTTATATTTTTTAAAGAAATTTAAACACGTTTAAAAGCCTCGCTCGCTGACGTAAATGACAGACAATTCGCCTCCACACTAGAATAACGACAAGACACATCATCGTCGTCGCAACACTAATGTCTTAAACCAGAATAATGAAATTATATAACAAAATATAAATCTTAACCTCATTCATTCTTCCATTCATACTGCCATTGATACAAGCTGGTCATACATTTGATAGATAATCTCGGCAAGACCGCTTGAAAGAAGCTAAAGAAGTGCAATTCCTGTTGTGTTCATGACAGGAGGAGAGTAAATTATACTTTGAGGATAAATACTGGGGTTTAGATTCATTCAACAGACGAAATACGAGAGTTGCAATGTGAAGATGTCATCATCGTCGTCGCAACACTTAAATTTACACACGCCACATATACTACGCGATGTAATGATTTATTAATTAAACATTTAAAGGGACAAGCATTTACATTTCTAACTACAAAACATGATATTTAAATTACACACACTTGTGATTTAGTCATTGGCATGACGTTTTCTCGGCTTCATTTTGTGCCAGCCACCTCGGATTTAGCCCCTCATAATTGCATGACACATTCTTCGCTTAAACACTACCTTATAAATATACAGATTCTGCACTCGTCTTGAAGAAACTCACATTAATGTTTCTTAATATATGAAAAACTTTACAATAAATTTTATTCTGTATACTAATACAAGAGTTAAGCCTCCCCACTTCGCGTCGATAACTCAACTAATACAGTTTGCGGAGACTTCCCAACTCCTTCCTACCCAGATGTTTCACAGGTGTGACCGACCGTGAGACACAACCTTATCTCCGCCAGACTGCAGTCCTTCCCTACCGATTACCAAAATTGACATCGTCCACAGTAATTCACAAGAGCTATCTATGAATATAATATCGTCCGCAGTAATTCACAAGAGCTATGTATGAATCTGCTGTCTCCCTATGATAAGTTCAGGAATCCTACAATTATTCAACTTATTACTTTTTTCCCGACCGAGATTGATATCGTGGATACAATGTTATCAATATATAATTTGTCTCCGTTCACCATTCATCACTTGGTAGGATATTCCCCACTCAAGCCAACTGGCTTTAGATATTCTACAGGTATATTTCGCTCACTTCAAGACTTATTCTTAATGTCGCCTGACGCAGATTCACACTCTAGGACAAATGAATTATGACTGAGCTCTTGGTTGAGGAGGGGATATTTATGCATTCTCTATGGACGCTTTGCTTGGCGTTGTGTGCTGTGATGCAATCATTCCATCTGATGGCCACTGGATCGATTTCTTTGAGACTCACCCCGGAGATTCCACCTATTTTTCCAGTCATGATGGAGTTGTTTGCTGATTTTTCCAGTTCCTTTTACGGGCGTAATTAATTAATTTCGTGCACGAGGATTCCCGCGCATGTTGACAGTATATCATTGACACGTGTACCCCACTCTGCCAGTATGGATGCCAACTTTTCTCCGAGCCTAATTAAATACATTTCCACTTAAGCTTCATCAGATATTTCCCAAAATTCTTAATTACTTATTTAATTGTTAATGACAGTACCGAAATCTCTCGCAATGAGGGTTATTATCCAGAATTTCATCATTAATTACCCAAGGTCTTCCGAAATATTCCGACCTCGTTCAATGATTGGTGGGCCGCTTCCAGCTGTAAGTTGCCATGGCACAGAACAAGAGAAAAGCTTGCTATAAAAATATGATTGCATTCTGTCTTGTAGTTGAATTTTCAGCAAGGTAGAATTATGGGTTCAATGAAATAAGGTTTTTATGGTGAAAATAAAAAGTAATCAGTATAACAAGGGACGTTACACACGGAAGCATGTTACTACTCATATTTTCTGCAACAATGAAGCTAATGGTAGAAATGTTGAAAGGATAAAACGGTTCTACACCAACCACACCTAACGAAGCGAGATTCAGGGCATGTGGAACATTTTAAATCAACGCTGTCCAAACAAATAGAATGCTCAAAATCTCCCGGGTTTTGGACAAGTTCTGATTTCGGTACCGGGCCTATTGCCACATGCGACGAAATCGAGAAGACGATACTTGGTGGTACGTCGGAGATTGAATTTTCAAGATGGTGTTGCTCTGCACCAAAACGATACCCAAATTAAATAATCGAACTCTGTCAGATAATTGACGTACAAAACCTTATCATACTCTAAACACGTATACATCTAGTGGTTGACAGTAAGCTGTGGCACCAGGAGGGATCATGATCAGTCGTACGGTGTCTCCATTTTGTGTTATATTTATGAACAGAAGAGCAATACAGAATGAGCCCGACTTTGCCGGACAGTGTATTTTGCTGGAATACGCAATCAAACGTTGACTTTGTTCTTTATGAGCAAATTGCATAGCCCACAGCTTGCTGGTCACATCGTGAATTATTTTGTTATTTTGATGTGCAAAATTGATGTTTTCTGATAGTACATGTCATTTTCCTTGATTTGTCGCAGCTCGTTCCACTGTTCTTTACATGCTTTTCTCACAAATATAAATCTCTTTTGCATTTTACACGGTAGAACTTATGTTTCGCCGACAAAAACGAAATCGGGGCCCGCTTACTACTTCTTCAATATCGAACGGCCTTCCTTTTTAAGTGTATGTCAGCGTGGCCTAAAATCAGCTGTTGGACAGTGCAAGTTCCGGGTAGGGTACGGAGTAGCGGCCTGTCGACGAGTGAACCTTACACGCGGTACAATACTGCGTAGCCGTGCGTGCCAATTCAAACATACGAAATTTAACGCTTTCTGTGAGTAATTTCTGAAAGAAGTATTTTGGCCATTGTCTTATTCTTGACTCATTTAACGTGAGTGCAAAGTTTAAGTAAGATCGGTGACTCCCCGGTATGCGCCCTTCCCTTATAAGAAAACAAATGGAGGCCAGGTGCAAACAGGTTGCCTTCCTAAGCTACTATCACATTGTTACAAGATTTAAAGAGGCTTTATTCAACGGATCGCTGGTAAACGGGCTTCAATTATGTACTGTATATCCCTCTGGGGTATCGTAATTTTCTATACACTACTTCTTTGGGTTGGTTATGATTTTCTTGGTTACGTTTATCCTTGGGGGCCTATTTGTAGTTAATTTCGTCTGTTTTTTACTTTACTTCACTTAGACATATGTTACGTCATATAGAATTACTTGTTTTGTTCTTGTGTTTTCCTCTTTTCTTTTTCCGCTTCATTTACTGATAGTTGTTCGGCCTATTCGTTTATGAATTACTAGCAAGATACCCGTGCTTCGCTACGGTATTATACTGATATTTATAATTGAATGCTCATTTTTTTGCATATATAATCCGCCGAAATTTGCAATCTGACTCATTTTCTGCGAGAATCCGCCAAAATTTGCGATCTGACGCGTTTTCTAATAGATTACGGCAAATTTCCTCGTATTTTTCAATCTTTCTTTCCAGCAATCGATTTCGTACTTCCCGGGCTAGGTCCAGGTATTCCACCGGGTCAGAATTGTGCCGGCTGCCGAAGCACTCCTCTGGGCAATGATCAATGAATGACAAATGAAATGAAATTATATTGCACAGTGTTGCTGGAATGAATGATGACAGGGAAAACTGGAGCATCCGGAGAAAAACCTGTCCCGCATCCGTTTTGTCCAACACGAATGTCACATGGAGTGACCGGGATTTAAACCACGGAACCCAGCTGTGAGAGGACGGCGCACTGCCGCCTGAGCAACGGAGGCTCCTTATAAGTACATTATGAACAGTAAAATCAATTGGTCTCACCTCCTTTTACACCCCACCGCCGTTAAATTTATTTACACTCCCCCCCCCAAAAAATTAAAAGAAGGTGTGTTCCTTTATGTTTAAAGGAGATTGCAAACACCAATGTTCACGTCTATTACCTTCAGTTTTAAGATATAAGTATCCCCATAAAAAACTCACTTTTTTCACTTCCTTTCAAACTCCTCCGCCCCCCCCCCACCCAAGTGAATTTTTCAGCAAAAAATACTACTTTCTTTAAAAGTAAAGGATCTTCTAAATACCAATTATCACGACTCTAACTTCTTCCGTTTTTGATTTATGTGTCCTCATGAAAGGAATTCAACTCCTTTTCACTCCCGCCCCTCCAAGATGGTTCCCCCCCCCCAAAACGCACTTTTCTTTGTTTTTAAAGGAGATCAAAATACCAATTTTCACGTCTCTAACAACTTTAGTTTTTATTAGATGTGTTTATTCTCATACAATTAAGTCAATTAATTTTTAAATTCTTTCAACCCCCCCCCCCCCTTCATGGGATTTTCCGAGAATACGTGTTTCTTTACTTTTCAAGCAGATTCCAAATATCAAATTTCACGTCTGTAACATCTCCATTTTTGAGATATAAGTAGCCTAATTAAAATAATTCAACACCATTTTCAGCCACTTTTACCACCCCCCCCCCCCCCCCCCCCGTCCTCCACACAAGTGGTATTTCCGAAAACTAAAAATACACGTTTCCTTATTTTTAATAGAGATAAAAAATACTATTTTTCACTTCTGTAAAAAGTTAAGTTTTTTGAGATATACTGTAGAAATTCTCATTTTAAAATTTCACTTCATTTTAGTTCCCCTTAAGTCGAGTTTCCAAAAAACAAATCACCTACGTTTCTTTACATTTACAGCAGATTCCAAATACCCACTTTTTACGTCTGTAACATTTTACGTTTCTCAAATATTCTGTAGATATAGTCTTTCAAAAAATTCACCCCAATTTGTCACTCCTGTTTAAGCGCCATTAATTGGAATTTCCAAAAGCAAAAAAAATACTTCTTTCTTTATTTTTAAATGAGATCTTATATGCAAATTTTCAGTTCTGTAATATCTTCAGTTTCTGAGATGTATGTATCCTCATTAAAGGCATTCAACCCATTTTTCACCCTTTTACACCCGTCCTATTGGGATTTGCAGAAAACGAAAAATACGGTTTTCTTTATTTTTAAAGGAGATTCTAAATACCAATTTTTACACCTGTAAACTTTTAAAGTTTTAAGATGTAGACATACTCATTTTAAAAATTCACCCCCCTTTCACCCCCCATTATTTGGATTTTCCAAAAACGATAAATACATGTTTCTTTATTTTTAAAGTAGATCCCAAATACCAATTTTGAGGTCTGTAATATCCTCAGGTTCTGAAATATAAGTAGCCTCATTAAAGGCATTCAACCACTTTTTCACCGTTTTCCACCCTTCCTATTGTGATTTTTCGAAAACAAATATACGGTTTTCTTTATTTTTAAAGGAGATTTTAAATACCAAATTTTACACCTATATACTTTTAAAGTTTTTTTAATATAGATACACTAACTTTAAAAATTTCCCCTTTTTCCACCCCCCATTAATTGGATTTTCCAAAAACGAAAAAATACGTGTTTCTTTATTTTTAGAGGAGATCCCAAAGACCAATTTTCAGGTCTGTATCTTCAGTTTCTGAGATATAAGTATCCCCATTAAAGGCATTCAACCACTTTTTCACCCGTTTTCACCCCACCTATTGGGATTTTCCGAAAACAAAAATACGTGTTTCCTTATTTTTAATGAAGATTCTAAATACCAATTTTTACATCTGTAAACTTTAAAAGTTTTGAGATATAGATGCACTCATTTTAAAAATTCACCCGCTTTTCACCCTCCTATTAATTGGATTTTCCAAAAACCAAAAAATACGTGTTTATTTTTAAAAGAGATCAAAAGTACCAATTTTCAGGTCTGTAATATCTTCAGTTTCTGAGATATAAGTACCGGAATCCTGATTAAAGGCATTCAACCCATTTTTCACCCTTTTTCACCCCTCCTATTGGGATTTTATGAAAACAAAAAATTAAGAAGATTCTAAATACCAATTTTTACATCTGTAAACTTTTAAAGTTTTGAGATATAGATACACTAATTTTAAAATTTAACCCCCCTTTTCACCCCCTTAGCAACGGGATGTCCAAAAATCCTCTCTTAGCGAGTACCTACATCTTAATATGAATATATCTGAAAAATTTCATTTCTTTATGTCCAGTAGTTTTGGCTCGGCGATGATGAGTCAGTCAGTCAGTCAGTCAGTCAGGACAAGTTGTTTTATATATATATATTTGGTTGTTGTTCTCTGATATGTGCTGTGTGGTAGTGATTCTTCGGTTAACCACTGTTGGGGAATTATTTAAGCTCAGTTCTTGGCCTGGTAAGAAGTATGTCCCATAATCGGCTTTGAAAATTCCTATGTGTGGTATTTATCGTCGAAGCTTGCCGCTGTGAAACTGGAGTCTGGGTGAGTACTGTAAATTATGATACTGAGTGTGTCTTTTTTATGACATGCTGTTGTGGGCAGTAGGTATTGGGCAAAACCGATGATTGCATCCCCGTACTATAACTGGTGTATCCTGATTTCGTGTGAAGTTGGATTATTGCACATGAGCCTTAAGACGAGCATTGTCTGATGTGATGAGAATGTGGTTAAAATAGACCAAAATACTTGTTAACTGAAGGAGGATAGTTAAATTTATTTTCCTCCCGCGGATTTATTTCCTTCCTCCTAGTGTGTTTGACTTCTCCACTTGGGTTCTCTCCTTTGGAATCCCGTTATGTTTATATTTTGTATGGCTCCATAGCAACCAGTCGTTTATATATTTTTCTAGTAGCTCATGGGGGCTGCCATGTTGGTCGGGAAACTTGTGCAAATCACTTCCTTTTCCTTTTGGTGACGTACTATTTTCTTTATTTTACCTTAACCTTTATTCTGAGCGGAGATTGTTGGATTGGACTTGCTTCTTGGGCGCGGGAGAGTTTTCTCGCCTGATCGGTGTCGATATTTTATACTGAATTTCGTACAGTCAGTTAATTAATAGGTAAACCAAGCTTTTTTACCTAGACTTTGAGTGCCTTTATGAATGATATTGGACATCAGTTACCGTAGATGTCATAAAACGGAATGCCATAATATCACGTTACGAACCACGGAGAACCATCTTCAAAGAATCCCACTGTCGGCAGCCCTGAAGATGGTTTTCCGTGGTTTTCCATTTTCACACCAGGTAAATTCTGGGGATGTACCTTAATTAAGGCCACGGCTGCTTCCTTCCCATTCCTATACCTTTCCTGTCCCATCGTCACCATAAGACATATCTGTGTCGGTATGACTTAAAACAAATAGAAAAAAAGAAGGTAAATGATCAATAAACGTGCTGAAAGGAGTTGTTAAAATAATCTGTAAGTACTGTAATGAACTATGGGCAGTAGTAGACGCTTTGCTAGGAGAGTGCCAATAAACAAATATTAGGGTATGTAAATATTAATAGTGATAAAGTAGAAAAAGCAGCGTACGAGTGAAATAAGTAATAGCCAAACGCGCAGCCAGAAGATAAAGAGCCCCTAGAGGACATGAAAGGGGACAGTAGAAAAGCAAATATAAATAAGGTAAATAAATACATTTAACAATCAACAAGCAGAATAAATAAACATCTGTCATAAAAATAGGAAACACCAGATAAGAATTTTTGCTTAAAATTACCAAAAATGAAAGCTCGGGAAGTGAGCGAAATATGCCACATTTACAATATCCAATGTTTTAATGGACGTCGAGAAAAGAATTACGTACGATGAAAACCAGATACAATAAGAGTAAAGTATAGCTAATCATGAAAGAACTCCAATGAAAGAATGCAGGGTAAGGATGACTAAAAAGAAAAAAGAAAAGGGAAAGGAAATAAGGATCGAAACTAGAGGAAAGATTCACTTCGCCGGTTAGTATTTACGAAAGAAATTTCACAAGTGCGGAATTAATAACACACGTCGTTAACAGGCCATGGTATTTAGAGAAGAGTTCTCATTATCCTAAGGAAAGTCCGTATTAAAAAAGAAGAAGAATGGAGTCTGCAAGCATAACTTAAAACGCCGGTATAAACTGGCAAGAGCGAAGGTGGTTTGAAGCGAGATAGCCTACAGAAAATTTTAAAATCCAAATAACAAGTTCATAGTTCTTGCTCACCAAGCAGTCGGCAGGTATTATCACATATGTTCAGTACTCAACCACTCCGATACGAAGACAGACTCTTTTGTGAGACGTGTAGCCCGAGAATATAAAGGACAATGGAAAAGTCTAGATGCATACGGAAAATGAAAGCCACCATGTTTCAGAACGACAACGTCACAATCACTTGTTCATAAGTGATGCACAGGCACGCGCGTCATAGGTGGCGAAGAGCGCAGCGTCTTTAAGGAGGTGACGTCATAGTCACATGTTCAGCAGAGTAGATGACAGCAGGCGAGCACAGCAGTAGAGAGTGAAAGGCCCCAGCAGAGCGGTTTAAGAAAATGCGGCAGCCGAAGGTAGGAACAATATAGAATATGTAGCGGAGTGATCGTAGCATATTCCCACGTGCGGCAAAAAGCGAAGCGTCGATGAAGGTGCAGAGACGATGGCGTGTCGATCTTCACAAGGGACGCCAATTTGGAAGAGCGATGGTCGAAGCTAGAAGAAGAAGAAAGCAGACTGGCGAGTGATGATGTACCCAAACGGAGAGAGAAGGATGAGGAGAAATGAGGGGGGAAATATAAAGAGAAAAAGAAAAAGGGGGGAGGGGAGGAGAATGAGGAGAATAGACCGGTCCAAAAAAGGGGGAAAATGCAAGAAGAAAGGGAGGAGTTCAAAAGTACAGAGGTGATAAAAACATTAAAACATACAATATAATATTATACAATATAGAGAAAAATATATGTAGCATCTATATACATAAAAAATAAGAGTTTTGTCTGTACATTGCTCAGAATTTGAAAATAATGGTATTTCTGTATCGGTAATGTCCACAGTAACAAGAAAATGCATGTTTTACTTTTCCGTAATTTCTGTCTGTCTGTCTGTCTGTCTGTCTGTCTGTCTGTCTGTCTGTCTGTCTGTACACGCATCACGAGAAAACGGCTGAAGAGAATTTAATGAAAATCGGAATGTATAGTCGGGTGATGAACCGCTACAATCTAGGCTATAAATTATTTTAATAACGCTGAGTTAAATGGTAGTTTAGGTGAAGGCCTGAAATTTAATTCTCAAATATTTATGTTATTAGTGGTCGTGTCTTAATGAAAATCGCTAGACAAAGATGGGAAATAATTCGCTACAATATAGGCTATACACGCTGAGAAATATGGTAGTTTAGGGGAAGGCCTAAAATTTAATTGTCAAATATTTATTTTATTAGTGGTCGTATCTTCACGAAAATTGGTATGCAAAGTCGGGGAATAGGTCGCTATAATCTGGGCTATCAATAATGTTATTCGCACTGAGTGAAATGGTAGTTTAGAAGAAGACCTGAAATGTAATCTATATATAAAATAAGTGTTTTGCCTGTACATTGCTCAGAATTTGAAATGAATGACATTTCTGTATCTGTCATGTGTACAGTAACAAGGAAATGCATTTTTTACTTTTCCGTAATTTCTGTCTGTCAGTCTGTCTGTCTGTCTGTCTGCCTGTCTGTATGTATGTATGTATGTATGTATATATGTATGTATGTACACGCATCAATAGAAAACGGCTGACCGGGCGAGTTGGCCGTGCGCGTAGAGGCGCGCGGCTGTGAGCTTGCATCCGGGAGATAGTAGGTTCGAATCCCACTATCGGCAGCCCTGAAGATGGTTTTCCGTGGTTTCCCATTTTCACACCAGGCAAATGCTGGGGCTGTACCTTAATTAAGGCCACGGCCGCTTCCTTCCAACTCCTAGGCCTTTCCTATCCCATCGTCGCCATAAGACCTATCTGTGTCGGTGCGACGTAAAGCCCCTAGCAAAAAAAAAAAAGAAAACGGCTGAAGAGAATTTAATGAAAATCGGTATGTAACGTCGGGTGATGAACCACTGCAATCTAGGCTACAAATTATTTTATTCACGTTGAGTGAAATGGTAGTTTAGGGGAAGGCCTGAAATGTAATTCTCAAATAAGTTATTTATGTAATTAGTGGTCGTATCGATAAATACTAGATAACTAACATAACTTTAGTTATGTCGTAAGTTAGTGGTAGTTATGTAAGAAGTTATTAAATTTCCGATCACTTATATCTTATACATTGTTACCGTACCGCATATAATCAGATATATTCATGAATTTAGATTTTTGTTACCAAGTCCATATCAGCGCCGAGTCATGAGAAAATGGGTAAACAGAATTTAGTGAAAATCGGTATGTAAAGTCTGAGAATAAGGAACTACAGTCTACGATATAAATAATTTTGTAGGGCACCCTAATATCACAGAGTCGAAAGAAAACTAATGTGAAGGCCTGCAATATAGAAAGCTCATAAACTTTATCAACAATAACATTACATTGACCATTGTTTGTTGTGATGTGCTTTTTGTCTTCTGTTTCTTCTCATCCCCGATAGATAGGATTACTGCAGCGTACCGATGTGTTTTTAATTTGCTTGACGTCGCACCGACACAGGTAGGTCTTATGGCGACGATGGGATAGGAAATGAATAGTGGTGTGAAGGAAGCGGCTTCGGCTTTAAGGTACAGCCTGGTGTTACTGGTGTGAAAATGGGAAACCACGGAATACCATCTTCAGGTTTGCCGGTAGTGGGGTTCGAATCCACTATCTCCCGGACGCAAGCTCACAGCTGCGCGCCCCTAACCACACGGGCAACTCGCCTGGTCGTACCGACTGTAACAGCCTGCCTGTATATTGGCGGGAAGTAGCTGGGGAGTAAGATAACTTTCTTCTTTAGCATGCCATTCCTCTCGTTCATACATTTTCTGATATAACTGGCACGTAACACACTGGTTCATCATAGTATTCGAGCTATTCAATCCCTACTCTGAGGCACTGATTGGAATGAGTAGTGTGCATATTTAACGGAATAATGACAGAGGAGTGTTCACGGCGGTCTGCGACCTGGTTATTCCAGCTCTGGAACTTTGGACTCTTAGTTCGGCACCGTAGTACTGTTCGTTGAAAGTGTGAAAGTGTGCGGTTTTTCATTTGATCGAGTATTTTATATGATAACATTGCTTTCAATCGCTACATTCCTACTGACGTTTTTGTAATGACCTATGTTGAATTCAGTTAGGAAAAACCACCAAGTCAGTCTTTGTGAGAATCCCGTAGCGAAGCACGGGTACATCAGCTAGTACATTATATAAAGATGAACAATGGAATAGTGTTCTATTTAAAGAAAAATTCCATGAGGCGAACGTAAATAAGGAAGAGAAAACAAAAAGAGCCTATGCACTCATGGGGAGTCTGCGTCGGAACGGGGTGGTGGAGGGCAGCATTTAATGAGCGGAATCATTTTGAAAAAAGGACAGTTAAAAATAGAACGCCCATAGAAAAGATAAAATACAGAAAGAACACCAGGACAAAGAGAACTAGAACTCATAACCAAATGGAATAACTACCCCGGGAAGACTTTGACGAAAGGCGGAGTTACAATCAAATATGGAAAAATATTTAGCATTGGCAAAAAATTGAAAAGCATTTTGCATCTTGGGGAGGGGATTGGCATCATACAGTATTTAACCTTATCATCGAGACGACGATAGTCTACAACAAAGCGTGTAGAATGATCAGGTTTATTAACAAGAAAAGCTGGTGAGGCAGAATTAGATGTAGAAGGGATAACTGTACCGTCAGAAAGCATTTTAGAAATATGTTGCTCTAAAAGTTTCATACGAGGTGGACTTAGATGTTAAGGTGGCGATCTGACGGGGATATTATCTACAATATCAATATTAGCTTCATAATTACGAGCAGTACCAAGATGTTCCGTAACAACATCCGAAAATTGAGCATGTTAAGAATTTAAGACGAGCTACTGAGAAGTAGTAGGATAAATATGTGAGGTACAAAGATGTTGCGAAGTAGGGTAATCAGAAGGATTGATCAAAGGAATCTGAGTTGCGGAATCAAAATGAAAAGTAATAGAAGAAGTCTGAGTGTGAAGAGTTAAACCTGTGTGTGAGGAAAAGTCGTACCCTAATATATGAGGTATAGGAAGATCCTGTGCGACGTAAAAAGGAAAAGACCATGAGAATTTAGAAAGCCTTACAGTAAGAGCGAGTTGACCAAGAATATGTAAAGGATGGCGAGTGACTGAGGTACATAATAAGTCAGAAAGGCGTAATTGAAGGTATGGATGTATTAAAGTAATTGCTAAAACGAGAGAAATTAAGGAGTGCGAGAGAAGCTCCCGAGTCCAATAAGGCCAAGGAAGGGACATTCTTAAGTATAGACAGAACATAAGCAGTTCGGACAGACGACATAGGTAATTAGAAAGGAGAGACAGATGGCAGATTTTTCCCGATAGACCGAATGCTGCCTACATATGGCGGGAGAGAGCGTTTCCCGAACGTGGGGTAGAATATTACGGGCGATGTGACCACGACCTTGACAGTGAAAACAAGAAAGAGTGGAAGTAGGTGGATTGAGGGAAGGTGTGCGACAAGAGGAAAGGAGAGGGGAAGGGGGAGTGGGGGAAACAACGAATGGAGAAGGAGGGGGAATAGAAGCTTAATAAGAGGCATTACTGTAAGAGTTAAAAGTATCCAGTTGAGCTATGTGATATAAGTGGGAAATAGAGGTGGGCGGAGAGAAAGGACTAATTAACTGGAGAAAGGAAGGAGCAGCATAAAAACCGACAAGTGAAATAAGTTCCTGAGGGTGTTCAGATATGGCCAGAACATCAGCAAAACCAGTGAGAGATCTAAAACATCATAAGTTGATTCTTCGGGACGTTGACGACTACGCAAAAATGAAGAGCTTAACTGCTGTCGAATTTCATATGGAAGAAAGTAATTATGTAAAACAGAACGACCGAGCTCGATAGCTGCAGTCGCTTAAGTGCAGCAAGTATCCAATATTCGGGAGTTAGTGGGTTCGAGCCCCACTGTCGGCAGTCCTGAAGATCGTTTTCCGTGTTTTTCTATTTTCACACCAGGCAAATGCCGGGGCTGTACCTTAATTAAGGCCACGGCCGCTTCCTTCCACTTCCTAGGCCTTTCCTATCCCATTGCCGCCGTAAGACATATCTGTGTCGGTGCGACGTAAAGCAAGTGGCAAAAAAGAACAGAATGAAATTGCATCCCGTCGTGAAAATCAGACATATGCTGTAAAAGGAAGATACTGAAATTACCAGAAATTTTAAGAGTGCAAAAGATGGAGTAATTGAGAAAATGAGGCTAAATTCGTTCTTAAAAATTCACGAGCAAAAAATAACCAATATGTTAATTCCTTTGGACGCGTCGAAGTAAGTTGGGGAACTGAATCTAAACATTTCTTGATAAGATGAAAATTAATTGCTTGTGAATGGGAAGAAGTAGGAGACGGAGTAGCAGATTCATACATACATTTTGGAGGAGGCGTGGGTTGTTTTATGGGTCAGTTTGAGAGGCCGGTATGAAAGGGTTGAGAGGAGGAAGAGGTGAGTGACATAAATCTGGTTTGGTATTAGGAAAGAAGGTTGTGTAATTAATAGATGGGTCAATTTTCGGGGAAGGGGTTACATAAGAGCGCAGATCAGAGGACAAAGTAGACTCTGTAGTGAGAGAAGAATTATGGTACAATAAATCACAATAACAACGCAGATTTGGGACAGACAAATTAAATGCAATAGATGAGGATGTAGAAGAAGTATCGGAGTGATATGGAGAAAAGTTGTCCGAAAAGTAGGCCATGGTAAACGGCCAATTAAATACAAATAAAATGAAAAAGACGACAAATGCACCAAAAATAATAATAGAAATATATGCACTGCTACCAAACTTGTAATGAGCTATGGACAGTAGTAGACGATTTGCTAGGAGAGTGGAAATAAAAAAACTATTAGGGTATGTTAATATTGATAGTGATAAAGTAGAAAAAGCCGTGTACGAGTGAAATAAGTAATAACCAAACGCGCAGCCAGAAGGTAAAGAGCCCCCGGAGGAAGTGAAAGGGGACAATATAAAAGCAAATATAAACATGCTAATAAATATACTTAACAATCAACAAGTAGAAGAAATAAATATCTGACTGGTTGAGTTGGCCGTGCGGGTAGAGTCGCGCAGCTGTGAGCTTGCATCCGGGAGATAGTGAGTTCAAATCCCACTGTCTGCAGCCCTGAAGAAGGTTTTCCGTGGTTTCCCATTTCACATCAGGCAAATGCTGGGCCTGTACCTTAATTAAGGCCACGGTCGCTTCTTCCCACTCCTAGGTTTCCCCATCCCATCGTCGCCAAAAAACCTATCTGTGTCGGTGCGACGTAAAGCAAATAGCAAAAAAAGTAATAAAAATAAACATCTGTATTAAAAATAGGAAACACCAGATAAGAAGTTTCCCTAAGAATACAAAAAATAAAAGCTCGGAAAGTGAGCGGAATATGCCGCATTTAAATATCCAAAGTTTTAATGAGCATCAAGAAAAGAATTACGAACGATGAAAACCAGATACAATAAGAGTAAAGTATAGCTAATCATGAAAGAACTCCAATGAAAGAATGCAGGGCAAGTTTGAATAAAAAGAAACAAAGAAAAGGAAAAGGAAATAAGGATCAAAACTACAGGAAAGATTCACTTCGTCCGTTAGTATTTACGAAAGAAATTTCACAAGTGCGGAATTAGTAACACACGTCGCTAACAGGCCATGGTATTTAGAGAAGAGTTCTCATTATCCTAAGGAAAGTCCGTATTAAAAAAGAAGAAGAATGGAATCTGCAAGCATAACTTTAAACGCCGGTATAAACTAGCAAGAGCGAAGGTGGTTTGAGGCGAGATAGCCTACAGAAAATTTTAAAATCCAAATAACAAGTTGATAGTTTTTGCTCACCAAGCAGTCGGCAGGTATTATCACATATGTTCAGTACTCAACCACTCCGATACAAAGACAGACTCTCTTGTGAGACGTGTATCCCGAGGATATAAAGGACAATGGAAAAGTCTAGATGCATACGGTAAATGAAAGCCAGCATGTTTCAGAACGACAACGTCAAAATCACGTGTTAATAAGTGATGCACAGGCACGCGCGTCACAGGCGGCGAAGATCGCTGCGTCTTGAAGGAGATGACGTCTTTGCCACATATTCAGCAGAATAGATGACAGCGGGCGAGCACAGCAGTAGAGAGTGAAAGGGCGCAGCGGAGCGGTTAAAGAAAATGCGGCAGCCGAAGGGAGGAACAATACAGAATATGTAGCGGAGATATCGTAGCAGTACGTTCCTTTGTACTGTGTACTTCGTACGTACTAATTTTGTCCGTTTTATTTCTTCTATCTATCTTCTATCTTAATCTGTTTACCCTCCAGGGTTGGCTTTTCCCTCGGACTCGGCGAGGGATCCCACCTCTACCGCCTCAAGGGCAGTGTCCTGGAGTTTCAGACTTTTTTGGGTCGTGTACAACTGGGGAGAATGACCAGTACCTCGCCCAGGCGGCCTCACCTGCTATGCTGAACAGGGGCCTTGTGGAGGGATGGGAAGATTGGAAGGGATAGACAAGGAAGAGGGAAGGAAGCGGCCGTGGCCTTAAGTGAGGTACCATCCCGGCATTTGCCTGGAGGAGAAGTGGGAAACCACGGAAAACCACTTCCAGGATGGCTGAGGTGGGAATCGAACCCACCTCTACTCAGTTGACCTCCCGAGGCTGAGTGGACCCCGTTCCAGCCCTCGTACCACTTTTCAAATTTCGTGGCAGAGCCGGGAATCGAACCCGGACCTCCGGGGGTGGCAGCTAATCACGCTAACCACTACACCACAGAGGCGGTCGCGTTTTATTTACTCCTGAATTTTGAATTGAATAAACTTATGTGTTATGCCTTATTCCTGCTTTCCTTTTAGTTAGTAATGACAGTTATTCTTTTGGTATCTCAGGTGGAGAAGAAGGGGTCAAACTTCAGACTCTACTACGTCCGCCCTTGTCAGGCGTCTACACGGGCCAATGCGTGGGTCGCAGAGCACTACTGCCTTCATACGTCTGCTAGCTTTATTATCACGCTTCCTATGCGCTTTTTACTCTGCTGTCTGTTATGTGTTTGCTTAGGCTAAGGGTATTGGTTCGTGTCAAGAGAAATGCACTTTTATGTACATGAGAATGAAATAAGCACATCTATATATATAAAAGAACATGTCCTGACTGACTGACTGAATGACTGACTGACTGACTGACTGACTGACTGATTCATCATCGCCGAGCCAAAACTACTCAACATAAAGAAATAAAATTTTGAGGATACATTTATATTACAATGTAGGTGCTCGCTAGGGCGGATTTTTGGATATTTCATCGCTAAGGGGGTGAAAAGGGGGGTTAATTTTTGAAATGAGTGTGTCTATATCTCAGAACTTTAAAAGTTTACAGATGTAAAAATTGGTATTTATAATCTCCTTTACAAATAAAGAGGCAAGTATTTTTTGGTTTCGGAAAATCCATATAGGAGGCGTGAAAAAGGGTGTAAAAACGGTTGAATGCCTTTAATGAGGCTACTTATATTTCAGAAACTGAAGATATTACAGACCTGAAAATTGGTGTTTGGGATCTCCTATAAAAATAAAGAAACACATATTTTTGTTTTTGGAAAATCCAAATAAGGAGGGGAAAAGGGGGGTGAATTTTCAAAATGAGTGTATCTGTATCTCAAAACTGTAAAAGCTTACAGATGTAAAAATTGGTATTTAGAATCTACTTTATAAATAAAGTAACACGCATATTTTGGGTGGGGCGAAACCAACTTAACGGGCGGGGATGGAGTGAAAAAAGTGTTGAATTCTATTCATGAGGATAATTCTTTCTCAAAAACTGAAGATGTTACAGATATGAAAATTTGTATTTGGAATTTCCTTTCAAAGTAAAGAAACAGGTAATCTTTTGTCTTTGGAAATTCCAATCCAGGGGGGTGAATTAACTGAAAAATTAGTTGAATTCTTTGTATGAGGTTACTTATATCTCAAAAACTAAAGATGTTACCGACGTGAAAATAAGTATTAGGAATCTCCATTAAAAATAAAGAAACACGCATTTTGAGGGGGTGGGAAATCAACTTGGAGGCGGGAGCGGTGTAAAAGGAGTTTAATTCCTTTTTATGAGTATACATATATCTAAGCACTGAAGATGTTACTTTCGTGATAATTGTCATTTGGAAGATTCTTTAAATAAAGAAACAAGTTTTGGGGTTTTCGGAAAATTGACTTAAGGGGGAGGGTGAAAGGAAGTGAAAATTTTAATTATTGTTATGAAGAAACTTATATCTCAAAAACTTAAGGTTACACACGGGAAAATTTGTGTTTGGAATCACCTAAAAAAATAAAGAAACAAGCATTTTTGGAGGGGGTGGGGGGAATCTACCTAAGGGGGTGAATGAATTGAAAAGTTAGTTGAATTATTTGTGTGAGAATACTTATGTCTCAAAAACTAAAAATATTAAAGACGTGAAAATTGGTACTTGGAATCTCTTTTAAAAACGAACACACACGTACTTTTGGGGAGTGGGAATCTACTTAACGGGTGGGAAGGGGGTGATAGTGGAGTTGAATTACTTTTATGAGTATACGTATGTATCAAAAACTGAAGAGGTTACAGGCATGGCAATTAGTATTTGGAATCTCCTTTAAAAATGAAGAAACACGCATTTGTTTTTTCGGAAAATCGACGTAAGGGTTGCGGGGTTGAAAATAAGTATGTAATTACATAGTTGAAGTATGTTTATGAGGATACTTTATCTTAAAAACTGAAACTGATACAGACGTGAAAGCTGGTATTTTGAATTTCCTTTCAAAATGAAGAAACACGTATTTTCTTTTTCGGAAAGAAGGGGTGGAAAGAAGTGAAGAAGAAGTAGTTGAACTTTTCTTATGAGTATAACCTACATTTATCTCAAAAACTGAAGGTGTTATAGACGTATAGACATGAAAACTGGTTTAAACTCCTTTAAAGGTAATGAAACACGTATTTTTTTGTTTTCGGAAAATCCGTTTCCATGACTAAAAGGAATTGGAAAAGCGGGCGAATTTTTAAAATGAGTACCGGTATATCTACGTTATATGTCAAAAACTTCATATGATAGAGACAAGAAACTTGGTATTTGGAAGGTCCTTTAAACATACAGGACCGGATGAGTTGGCCGAGCGGTTAGGAGCGCGCATCTGTGAGCTCGCATCAGGGAGATAGTGGGTTCGAACCCCACTGTCGGCAGACCTGAAAATGGTTCTCCGTGGTTTCCTATTTTCACACCAGGCAAATCCTGGGGCTGTACCTTAATTAAAGCCACGACCGCTTCCTTCCCATACCTAGGCCTTTCCTGTCCCATCGTCGCCAAAAAGCCTATCTTTGTCGGTGCGACGTAAAGCAAATAGCAAAACAATACAGGAGCCTGTACGTTTTTGTTTTCAGAGAAGGCACTTAACTGGGGGTGAAAATAAGTGAAAAATATTATATTTGTTTTCTATAAGGATACTTATGTCAAAAAAACTGAAGATATTACAGACGAGAAAATTGGTATTTGGAATCTCCTTTAAAGATAAAGAAACATGCAATTTTGTTTTCAGAAAATACACTTTGATCAGATAGGGGAAGGACTGATCAAGGGGCTGAATTCCTTTTATGGGGATACATATATATCTCTAAAACTGAAGATGTTACAGATGTGGTAATGGGTATTTGGAATCTCTTATAAAAATAAAGAAACATGTATTTATTTTTTCAGTTTGAGAGAAGACTGTTTCTCACATGTACAATTCAATGTCACATGGCCGTCTTAGCCTCAGAAGATAATACCACAAACATGGTTTAAAAAGAATTTATTGGGTAAATGTAACTCAATTTTTGGGTGAGTTTTTATACTTTAGGAATTTTCAGATAATGTCTTAGTACAATGCCGAGGAACGATTACTTTGATCAAATTACGAAATCCACGCGAGCGAAGCCGCGGGTAATTGCTAGTTGTTTATCTAAAAGTATTCGTTCTCAATTATTACATATATTTCTCTATCTGAAGGAAGAAAAATAATTTCTTTGTTCAAATTTATCCTGTGCGTTTGAGGTCTTCCTTCAAGTAACAGAAAGGAGCCGTGCATATTGTTATGAAGTAATTGGCGTTATATTCTTCTGTGACAGACAATACCACCGTAGTGAGTAGTTCAAGAGGTAGATCGCTGGCCTCATGAGCTAAAGTTGGTGGGTTCGATTACGGCTCAACTTGTGGAATTTTAAGGGGCTCAAATACGCTGGTCTCATGTCGATGGATTGGTCTGCACGTAAAAGAACTCCTACAGGACCAAATTCGGATACCCTGGTTCCTCTGAAAGCAGTAAATATTATTATTATTATTATTATTATTATTATTATTATTATTATTATTATTATTATTATTATTATTATTATTATTATTATTACTATTATTATTATTATCTACGTCGAAGTAAGTACGTCTACGACTTTCGGATATATCTACCTACAGGTAGTTGGCGTATTTGAGCACCTTCAAGTACCACCGGTGGAGCCGTGGTTGAACCCGCTAATTGGGATCTCAGGAGGCAAGTGCTCTACCACCTGAGCTACTCAAGCTGACTTAGTGGCACGTAAGACCTACAACGTTCTTATTCTTATATTTTAGCTGTAATTCTGACATTTGAAATTTAAGACAGAAACATGCGTGACATACTACTAAATGTTCACAAATGTTTTTCAACTTAAAAAAATGCTTTTATTCCGCACTCTAATGGAACTTTCAGAGCTGTAGCAGCTCGGTGTATTTTTCAGTGATTTTACAGGATCTTAACAAACGTTGAAACACACAGCTGCATGAAGTTCAACTTATTCCCGTATAATATATTATGAAAATAGTTCCATTCATTGTTATCAATAATTTAGCACACGTATAAATATTCACCTCAGTTCTCAATCAGAACTATGTGCACCACAGCGCTGCCCAAGCGAATCTGGAAGAAAATGTTATCAGAGGTAAATAAATATTAGCAAGAAATAATAAAGCGCAGTCTACATGCGAGGTGCATTAAGGAGACGCTAGATGGTGCGAGGGGCGGACAGCTGGTTTTGCCAGGAGATGGACGCTACGAGTCTCTGGCCGGCACCCAAAAGTCGCTGTTGTTTGTAGCTCGATGGTGGGTGTGAACTCTCGAATACAATTATTCTTTCCAGCGGAGATTTGTAGCCTGCCGATGCAGAAATCTTCTGCATACGACACGCAGGTTCCGATGGCAATACGCTAAAATTCAAGTTTAATTTCCTACCAGATGAGTAAATTTTTCTTTGTCATCAATGCGTCTTACAAAAGATCTTTAAAATTTAAAATCATTAATGTTTTCAGCAGTCATAAATATGCCGCAGTGATAAAGAGATGAGAGAACCTTGATATTAACTGGAGAATAGGCTGTGCCAAACTTTGGATATTGTAGTTCCTTAAACGTAGTTACAATATGCAGCATGAATCTATTCTTCTAAGTTTTGGAATAATAATAATAATAATAATAATAATAATAATAATAATAATAATAATAATAATAATAATAATAATCATAATAATAATAATAATAACAAATAGTCCTAAATCTTCATCATAAACTGCTATCGCTTACACTGTTCAGTCTGCAATTCACTTACCTCCTAAACAATCCTCTATATACAATTAGTTCCGTTTAGTTCTACGCTTTAAATAATTCGAAATTGAGTTTGGCCACCGTCACCTCAGTCTCCCTCTAATTATCTTACCTTCCACGGTCGATTCACTTATTATGTTAGGTAATCTGCTTCCTCCCCTTGCCTCACATGATTCAACCACCAAGGCCGATTTATGTGTACAGCTTCATCCATCGAGTTTATTCCAACTTAGCCTTGTCTCCTCATTCCGAGAACCCTCTTGCCATTGTTTCCTGCTGTTTTTACCAGCAGTCATTCACGTTACCTTCATGTATATACACTATACACTCAGTAACAATGCGGATAGAGACACAGTTTGAAAGTGGTCAGGTCATCTAACTTATTTGTAAGTGCTTGCTTGGAGTGAGAAAGTTTCATGAGCCTATTAAGAGAATATTTTCTCTTCGTGTATTCTGAAAATTCGGTGAAAATCGCAAGGCAATCCTGATGGACACCCGATCAATATGGAATCCCTAAAATGGCAGTATGCAGACGCAGAAGTTTCGCTTGTAACAATTTATAGGGCTGCTGAAGAGCCATAAATAGATTGCAACTAATTGAGTGACTGAAAATTCGTGTGTTTTGATACTTTCGTTCTGTGAACTACAGGAGAATTCCACGACAAGCGAGCTCTGTCTATTAATTGGACGTTGTAATTGTCAGAGCCATTCATTAAGCTTCCTCAGTACTATAGATCGGTTTCGATCTCTGAACGTCCGAGTGTTCCTGTCTTAAATAAATTGGCTGCGAATCTTCGCAGAAGTTCGCCATTTTCATTCAATTATGATGCCAGCGGTTAATATTTGTTGGAGCAATATAAAGCGAGATGAAGCCCTGAGAAGCTGTTATAGGTCGATATCAGCCACATAAACAGACTGGCGAATAGACAGCGAGATGAGGAGGGTAGGAGTTAAAGTCGCTCCCACGTGTGTAAGAAGGCTGCTTATTGCTCGGCTTCATCCATTACCAGATCGAAAAAGAAAGAGAGAAGAGGAGAGTGGAGTACCATTACCAAATATTACTTGTGAATTAACTCCCCTGAGGTTCCAAACACCAGCTGTATGAACTCCATATCAGATTATATTTCAGTCTTTTGTTTCTACATGTAAAGTACAACGCTGTGAACATACTCAAAATAATTTAAGGAAATATTTTAATTACGGGGATGGTTGACTTTCCTCTTTCATGTTCCAGCTATTATCAATTATAGCTTTTCGTCATAATTACGATTCTTGCCTGTATCATTTTAACTGATGTAAAATCATAGGCGGGCTCCTTGGCTGAATGGCCGGCGTAGAGGCCTTCGGGTCACAGGGTTCGATTCCCGGCCGGACTATGTACTTAAGCTGCATCTGGTTAATTCCTTTGGCTAAGAAACTAGGAGTTTGTTTTCGTCTTAATACACACCTTTTCGTTCGCGCACACTATCGATCACCTCAGAAACACACAATAGTGAATACTCCCCAACACATAATAAGGTGGGCGTCAGGAAGGGCATCCCCCTTTAAACTGAGCCAAATACACTATAGTGCAGACTCCAAGTAAAAAGCAGAAGATCAGGAAATTTAAAAATGGAAGTGTTTTATGAGGAGAGTGATTCAATGCCAATATTAACTTCGATCGGTAAACAACAGGTGATGACCATAACAACCGAGATTCGTTCATTTATTGGGTACTGATAATAAATTATAGTAGATATATTCATGGATATAAAACGTGAAAATTAGAGAATATTGCAGTTGGATGTCTGCGCAATCCTCCTTCAAGCAACGGTTACTATAATACAAACGAAGAAACTGTGACGCAACAGCCCATTAGAGCCTAGGCATGTCTAGGCGACTGCTGTTCAGCAAGAGAGCCTGCAGATACCGGCGTGTTACGTGGTCGGCGTAATGACATCCTCAGCCACATTGCTTGGTTTCTGCGACCGAAAAAGCTGCCTGTCGTATCAGACAGCTCCTCAGTTCGTCTCACGAGGCTGAGTGTACCCTGAGCCAGTCCTCTGTCCAGAGCGAAAATCCTTGGACTGACCATTAATCGAACCTGGGCCTTCCAGGTAACAGGTCCGCACGCTACCCCCCACCACCCACAACACGCACACACTCATGACGGGGCTGACGCTTACTATGATAGTCATAAGAAATGTATTACCAAGTCATGCACTAATTGTTTATGAAAAAAAATCAACTCTAGAAGCGGAAGTTTTTATTTACCGTATAGTTTCATTATATTTGCGATAGGATACGAAATAAAGCGGCTGTGGCCAATATGTAAGGCAAAATCCTAGAAGTCATCCCCCCATGGCACTACAGCCATTGAAGGGCCTTGGCCTACCAAGCGACCGCTGGGCAGCCCGAAGGCCTGCAGGTTACGAGGGATCGTGTGGTCAGCACGACGAATCCTCTCGGCCGTTATTCTTGGCTTTCTATACCGGGGCCGCTATCTCACCGTCAGATAGCTCCTCAATTCTAATCACGTAGGCGGAGTGAACCTCGAACCAGCCCTCAGGTCCAGGTAATAATCCCTGACCTGGCCGGGAATCGAAGCCGGCGCCTCCGGGTAAGAGGCAGGTACGCTACCCCTACACCATGGGGCCGGCCCCAGAAGTCATACGAAGTTTAAATTCGTAGCTGAGTCGAGAGCCGAGCGAGAAGCTACTACGTCAGCCTCTAGAACTGAGATGGCCAAGTGTTGACTTATATTTATATCCATACTCAATGAGACCAATTTGATAAAAAGAATAATTAAGCCACATTATGATACTTTGGACTATAATGTTACAGACAACATTGTAATTGTTGTCTCAACTAAAATTTTCTACCAAAGTATATGAACCAAATACTACTACCACCTACCGTTCTTTCAGACAGATCAGACCTCTCACATCGAGGATGTCAGCCTCTATTGCTGGAGAAACTTTAGTAAACATTTAAAATGCGACACAGCAAAGTTACCCCAAATCCTATTCTAGATATAATGAAAGTGCATAATAAGCTACCTGTTTATATACATATTGGCATTTATTTAGACACAAAAATCTGCGATGAAGAAGAGATTTGTTGAAAAACATACAGGCTCAGAAGATCCATACATTCAACGTAATTTACAACTGTATACAATTCTGGACTGAAGAAATATCGGACAATTCTCGAACTTCAGGTTTTAGTGTTAGTGTTACATCTATCGAACACCTACTTCCATTCCAAGTTGACAATGTTAAGTACAACATTGCCTCTTGCTAAGGAAAAGGAGTTACTTGGTTAAATCTTGTGTTTCAGGAAGATAATATCATTTGGGCACAACACTGCATGACAATATGAAACGGCCTGTAGTATTTTGTTAATAAAAAAGCGTATTCTTAATATTTCGAAAGAAAGCATAAATCCCCAATTTCGGCTTCATAGAAGTGAGCACGAAAAATTAAAATATAAACTAGGCCATATTTTCGAAAACGTGGGCAATCAAAGATGTCATTCACAGTGCATAGGCAAGTATTTTCAAAGACAAAGTGGATCATCAAGGTGATTATATTGTCCCCTTTAAATTTGGCGATCTTGAGAATATTTCCAGCAAGTTAATATTAAAAGTTTTATTTTCTGCCGGGAGCTGTAATTTGTCATTTGGGAAGTAGTCAGTGAGCTCTGAACCAGTTCTTTTCTTCATTCAGAGGGGCGATGTATTGATCCAGCTTCGACAAGGGCAAGGTAAATCACGTGACGAGCTAATGTGCTGTCTTGCCACGCGTGAACGACTGACAGCCAGTTTCTCGAACAGTCAGAGCCAATTACAAGAGACCTGACAACCAATTACCGCCTTCGTAGAGTACACGCCTCCCAAGCCAAGGATATAAAAAGCCTTGTTCCAAGTAAATCACTCTCTTGGATGTTCGATTCTCTGCCGGATAACTCTCTGCTGTGCGATTCTACTCTACGACGCTACGTTACTCGACCACGTGGGAAAATAACTTTCCAGTATGAGCAGACGCCCGTTCTGCCACAATTTAGTGGAATAATTAACTAGCTCCTATGGAGTAAAATTCAACTTAATAACCAAGTTAAGTGTGACTATCCAGGAGAATATTCAGTAATTCTGCGTGTGTTTGTGCCTATATTAACATTCACCGTCTCAGTTACAGCTTTCACGTCTGGAACGCAACAGAAGTAAACCTGAAGATCGCCGCATATCAAGATGGATAATTCTTCAAGAATCTATACCTCAACTTCATTGTGGGACGTCTACTGCCGTGTCTCCATGGATTTCCAAAATGTGAGGCGTATCTGGTCAGGAGGAGGTGACTGACCGGGGAAATGCTGGAATGATTGACTACTACCTGGGATCGAACCTAATCTAAAACTTGAGTACCATTTAACAATTTTCTTTCTGTCTCATCTTTGTAAAACTATAGGTGTTTCTTCTTTAAATCGTAGATCTATTAGTTGTGTTGTAGTTAGAAACATTTCATTTTTCCATTTCTTGAGGTGTCGTGGTGATTGGATCATGTGTGTGACTGAAATTTGGAACCTATTAGATTAGATGCGTAGTCAGTCTTTGAATGACTTTACATGCATATGAGTTAGGTATCTAAAAATCACTGACCACGCGATAAACCTTCTTGCTTTGTAATATTGAAATTAATCGGACTTGAATTTACGTGTACAACTTGTTAGATAGGGTCGAACCTAGTGTCTTTTATAGATCACTTGTATTCTTTAGGATCGAGTCATCTAATTTTACGATATTTCATGAGAATTGATAGATGTAACAATCACTTGAGTAATAATAAAATTAACTAAAGATCGTGTAAAAGGAGAATTAAACGCTCGTGAGCCATAACTTATCTTAGATTCCTTATATATGAGATTTAATGTGCTCTGTTCATGAAGTGTCTGGAATATGGCAAATCCTGCGGGATATTTATTATGTAATTGAGCAATTGGATAATTTATTTGTGATGATTGACTTGTTCTTGTGTCATTGGGAGCACAAGGGAACTTATTGTAAGTAGAGCACGTGTTGCGTGTGTATTTCACGGATAGGGAATAATAATAATGCGATTGAGGCTCACGAACGCGATAGTTGCGATTTGTAACCCATGTGATGGTAGTGATTATGGATTTTATTGGAATCTTCAATTACATTTCCAAAATTTAGATGAATCTCCATCGTTGTGAGAAGAATATTTCAAGCCAAGTGATATCCATAATTTCGATCACTAGTCACTATTGATGATAGAATAATTTCCGTACACGAATTTATCTTCTACTGAATGTTGGCGTGACCATGCTTGAAAATTAAGAATAAACTTATAAGGACAGGATTCGATGTAAATAATGTATATAAAATACGTGTTTCCCAGAATGAATGTGGTGTGTGTGTGTGTAAATATGAGTATTTTCCCTGTATCTTGATTGTTCCATTTGATTTAATCTGGTCGTGTACTTGTGGGGACGCAGATTACGTTCACCGTTGTGTGCCACCTTGAGAAGTTATTTTGCGCCCTTAAGGGAAAATTTAATAAGTTTAAGTCGAGGAAGACTAGAAAAGGATTTTATTTTGTTGATTAGTGTGATTTAAAAGGAAAGATCATCTCGTTATTTTCGCAAAGGCAAACGATATGTAAAGTAAATTATTATTTAATTAGCTCACACGTGGATAACAACATTTTCCTAACACATTTATATTTAAATATTGAAACATTTTAAATTAATTTGAAATGTGAGTGCCATGCTGATGTCAGAATTAAATGTTCACAAACGGCATAATTATCTTAAATTCTAGTGATAATGAGTCACAGTAATTAACTGAAGAATAATTATTTAAAATGTAAATTATAATTGCCATGTGGATAATGCAGTGAAATACATTAATTAGAAACACGATCGTGTGATGGTAAAGAACGTGTTAATCAAATAAGGATAGTTATTAATAATAATAGTAACAATTAATTAATTATGAAATTTTGAAATTAATTTTGATTTTTATTAAAGCTTATGCTGGTGTAGTTGACAAATGTTATACATTTTAAATGTTTAAATTTATCATAATTCAGCTTAAACCACGTGTTGATACTACTCTTAATTTATAAAACTTCTAGCTACTTTTATTGTGGAACCATAAGCGAGACAGCTGTCTAATTATTTTGTAAAAACCCTTTGTTAAAGTTTTGAAATCTTTCAGCCAAATATTTTAATTTTAAAAGGCAGTAGAGGCCTAATTTTTCTTTGATTTTCATTCCAGAACAATAAGGCTGGATGTCGAGAAATACGTGTGATTCTCAAACACTGCGGAAGAAAAGAATATTGTGAAAGTTCATTGTAAAACAAAACCATCAAGGATATTTCTTTGTGATATGCTTATGTCAATAAATGTCAGAGTGTTGTTTTAAAATTTATTTTCTTCGCCTGGCCATCAACCCCTTTTCCCTTAACACCTTGAGTGCCACGTGAGACCAACGTTGACTCACAGAGCTTAATGCCATTCGGGCCGCGTGAGTCCGCTGTGGACTCACATGCACTCTCAAAGTTTCAGGCCCCGTGGTGCCATACTGTCATCACATTTGACATGTAAACGTATGTTAAATGAAAATAGGTGACCAGTACGTCATGAATCTATTCTTGGCCTATCCATTTGCGAGTCCGATGTGGCACCACGTAGCCTGTACGTCATTGTAATATATCACCCACAATAAATAAATTATGACATTATTTATTGTTTTCTGATCGTGTCATGTGTACAAATAACAAAATATTGTACTGTATAGTGTACTCATTGTTCATTATCTCATATCAGGGTCTAGGCCTATAGACAAATTGAAAACATAGGACAAAAAAATACAAGAACTTTCTAGAAAAAATATTTGTAAATTTGTCTCATTCGCAATCACATCACAACATTGGTACACTTTTTGCATATGAATTCAAGGTATAACAAATGAGACTTTCTGAAGAAATATGATTCAAACTGTGTTTTACAATCACAATCACACTACAAATCTGTGTACTTTGAAGAAACAGTCCAAACAGAAGAAATTTTCACAGGTTGGTCATTTGAACTTAGACTGTAGAGTCTTCCTCATGGCATATGGCCTTCTTGATTTCTGATGGATCTCTTCATAACATTTAATTCATCTCTGTCTTCCCTGCCGGCCTACATCCTCCAGTCGGTGGGGTAATACCTGTTTCTTTGGTGCTTGTGGGGGAATGTGAAAATTTATGATACCGGTACCTGTTAACTGTTCAATAATGTCCTCTTTGAACTGGGTAACAGATATACTCTCATTCCCAAGTTGATTGGAAATATAGATGGCATTTACTATACTTGTGTCGATCAATATCTCTATAGCTATTTTTGTACCATTTTACTCCGTCTCGGGGGAGTACTATAGCTCTTTTTATGATCTGATAAATCAATGTACGGTTTGTATTTGTTATACTCTATAACACTTCGTGGTTTTTGCTCTTCACCATCCCTCCTCTGAATAGTGACCAACTCACCAGTGTGTTTAGTTGTCAAAATTAAGACGTCTCTTTTATCGTGCCATTTCTGAACAACCACATCAGTGTTACTTTCCCGGGCTCTTGTCTTTCCTCTTGCTAACTTCCTTTTAGTAACATCGGTTGGATTATACTTCCGATTAGATTTCAGTGTTCGAAAGATAAGAGTTTTATTCTTTAGTAATTCATGAGCTAATGAGACAGACGTATACCAGTGTGTCAGGAAGGTGAGAACTGTGCTAGGATACGTGGTGACACATTGGTCTCACGCGGCCTATACAGCTGGAAGGTAGTGTCAGTGGCCGCGTGAGACCAATGTGTCACCACAATTTCAACACAATGTTATGACTACAATTTTGGCCCAAGGTGACTAAAAGGTACATTTCTGTCATAAGGTGCACCATTTTATACTCTATAGTAAAAAAAGAAAGAATGGCCTGGATGGAAATTTTTTTTACTGCATACGTGGCACTTAGGTGTTAAATGCCTCTAGAAAACGATAGCCGTGAACGAACGGTCCACCTCGGGATCTCTCGCTCACTGGCTGGGCTTAGCTAGGCAATAATGGGGCATTTAAGATGGCTCAATCCACCGTGGGGCTTCGAGATTTGCTAATTCCATCATGGGGTTCGATGATGGGCTTATCCAAGCTTGAAAAAGATCTTGTGCTGTCCAGTGTTCACGACATTGACAAGATCAGATGACCAGTTAAGTTAGGCTGACTCTGATACATTTATTCGCCCAAATTCTTGTGGCTAACATAAGCACATGTTAAATGTAACTTATATGGATCTTGTTTAAGATAAATTCTTGATGGTGATTAAAAATTCAAATTTATTGCGATGATGTAATTAACTAAAATTAGGCTGATAATTGTGACCGATATTGGTAAAAATTCAGAACTTTCATAGTATCAACAAATCATTGCCTTTGCTATTAGATGGGTTCGATTCCTAACATTCCCGCATCCCGATCGGAATCCTTCTCTTACCAGAATAGCCATTTGATGAATTATTGTGATTATGGAGGAATTACGGCAGATGTTGTTGGCAATGGAGGCTAACTTAGAGAACAATCTTAGTGATAATCAGGCGAACTTGAATGCTAGCCAAGCTAGATTAGAAAAAGGGCTTAGTAATCTTAGTGACAATCAGGTGAATTTAGAGAAGAAACTTAGCGACAGTCAGGCTAACCTAGAAAAAAGACTTAGTGATAATCAGGCTCACTTAGAGAAAGGACTCGGTGATCTTACTGACGCTCTGATAAACTTAGAAAAATCTCTTGGGGAAGCCATAGAGGGAAAATTACGGAGATTAAACACCAAACCGAGGAAGGTCTTGGAAAAATATGTGCTGACATTAAGCCCTTTAATGACAAGTTAGCTTCGATGCAAAGCGATATCGTGATAGTTAAGAGCGATTTCGCGACCATGATGAAGGAAGTCAATGAAAACATCGCTAAATCCATGGCAGGCATGTCCAATGAATTTAGTGAACGGTCGGCTAACGTTCAACAGGATATTTTGGCCAAAATAGACAAATACAAGGGCGAAGTTGAACAATCATTTCTGAACATCGGGGATAAGATTGATGATAACGACGAGGACCTTAAAGCCACTAAACTGGCTTGGGCAAAGAAATTCACCGGACTGAACGAAAACTTAAAACAGGTCGAAAAGGGCATCCTTGACGAAATCAAGACATCCCAAGCTGACAATTCAGAGCGGATGGACTACTTTTATGAATCACTTGATGATAGTCGGTCCGAAATGAAGTCAATTAAGGTCACCTTGATTAATGAAATCCACAAGTTCAAGGTCGGATCTAAAACTGACACTGACGGGATACGAAAGGAATACACGGACGGAATTAATGAGCTTGTTCATGAAATACACCTTCTAAATATCCAGAATAAAAACACTAGCACGATCACTAACTCGTTGCTAGAAAAGCAGGCGTTACTGGTGCAACGCATAACCGGCACAGTTCAGACATCGACTCCACTGGCAGCCGTAGGAACATGCGCTGCAAATCCGATCGACATTCCTTCAGGGCCGACGGTAAATACACCCCAATTAAATACAACTGGTCAGACGCAGATAGTCAACATAATTCGTCTTCATGAGGACCGGCCAAAGAAATTAAATAATGCCAGATTCAACATGACACCAAAGGGCTTCATTAACGAACTACAAGACTACTTTCGAGAGCGAGAGATCCCGAGGTGGACCGTTCGTTCATGGGTATCGTTTTCTAGAGGCATTTAAGGGAAAAGGGGTTGATGACAAGGCGAAGAAAATAAATTTTAAAACAACACTCTGACATTTATTGACATAAGCATACCACAAAAAATATCCTTGATGGTTTTGTTTTACAATGAACTTTCACAATATTCTTTTCTTCCGCAGTGTTTGAGAATCACACGTATTTCTCGACATCCAGCCTTATTGTTCTGGAATGAAAATCAAAGAAAAATTAGGCCTCTACTGCCTTTTAAAATTAAAATATTTGGCTGAAAGAATTCAAAACTTTAACAAAGGGTTTTTATAAAATAATTAGACAGCTGTCTCGCTTATGGTTCCACAATAAAAGTTGCTAGAAGTTTTATGAATTAAGAGTAGTATCAACACGTGGTTTAAGCTGAATTCTGATAAATTTCAACATTTAAAATGTATAACATTAGTCAACTTTTTTTGCTAGTTGTTTTTACGTCGCACCGACACAGATAGGTCTTATGGCGACGATGGGACAGGGAAGGGCTAGGAGAGGGAAGGAAGCGGCCGTGGCCTTAATGAAGGTACAGCCACAGCATTTGCCTGGTATGAAAATGGGAAACCACGGAAAACCTTTTTCAGGGCTGCCGACAGTGGGGTTCGAACATACTCTCTCCCGAATACTGGATACTGGCCGCACTTAAGCGACTACAGCTATCGAGCTCGGTCATTAGTCAACTACACCAGCATAAGCTTTAATAAAAATCAAAATTAATTTCAAAATTTCATAATTAATTAATTATTATTATTATTATTATTAATCTCAATCCTTATTTGATTAACATGTTCTTTAGCATCACACGATCGTGTTTCTAATGAATGTATCTCACTGCATTATCCACATGGCAATTATAATTTACATTTTAAATAATTATTCTTCAATTAATTACTGTGACTCATTATCATTAGAATTTAAGATAATTATGTCGTTTGTGAACATTTAATTCTGACATCTGCATGGCACTCACATTTCAAATTAATTTAAAATGTTTCAATATTTAAATACAAATGTGTTAGGAAAATGTTGTTATCCACGTGTGAGCTAATTAAATAATAATTTACTTTACAAATCGTTTGCCTTTGCGAAAATAACGAGATGATCTTTCCTTTTAAATCACACTAATCAACAAAATAAAATCCTTTTCTAGTCTTCCTCGACTTAAACTTATTAAATTTTCCCTTAAGGGCGCAAAATAACTTCTCGAGGTGGCACACAACGGTGAACGTTATCTGCGTCGCCACAAGTACACGACCAGATTAAATCAAATGGAGCAATCAAGATACAGAGAAAATACACATATTTGCACACACGCACACACACACACACACCACATTCATACTGGGAAACACGTATTTTATATACATTATTTACATCGAATCGTGTCCTTATAAGTTTATTCTTAATTTTTAAGCATGGTCACGTCAACATTCAGTAGAAGATAAATTCGTGTACGGAAATTATTCTATCATCAATAGTGACTAGTGATCGAAATTAGGGATATCACTTGGGTTGAAATATTCTTCTCACAACGATGGAGATTCATCTAAATTTTGGAAATATAATTGAAGATTCCAATAAAATCCATAATCACTACCATCACATGGGTTACAAATCGCAACTATCGCGTTCGTGAGCCTCAATCGCATTATTATTATTCCCTATCCGTGAAATACACACGCAACACGTGCTCTACTTACAATAAGTTCCCTTGTGCTCCCAATGACACAAGAACAAGTCAATCATCACAAATAAATTATCCAATTGCTCAATTACATAATAAATATCCCGCAGGATTTGCCATATTCCAGACACTTCATGAACAGAGCACATTAAATCTCACATACAAGGAATCTAAGATAAGTTATGGCTCACGAGCGTTTAATTCTCCTTTTACACGATCTTTAGTTAATTTTGTTATTACACAAGTGATTATTACATCTATCAATTCTCATGAAATATCGTAAAATTAGATGACTCGATCCTAAAGAATACAAGTGATCTATAAAAGACACTAGGTTCGACCCTATCTAACAAGTTGTACACGTAAATTCAAGTCCGATTAATTTCAATATTACAAAGCAAGAAGGTTTATCGCGTGGTCAGTGATTTTTAGATACCTAATTCATACGCATGTGAAGTCATTCAAAAACTGACTACGCTTCTAATCTAATAGGTTCCAAATTTCAGTCACACACATGACTCAATCACCACGGCACCTCAAGAAAAGGAAAAATGAACTGTTTCTAACTACAACACAACTAGTAGATCTACGATTTAAAGAAGAAAGACACCTAAGTTTTACAAAGATGAGGCAGAAATAAAATTGTTAAATGGTACTCAAATTTTAGATTAGGTTCGATCCCAGGTAGTAGTCAATCATTCCAGCATTTCTCCGGTCAGTCACCTCCTCCTGACCAGATACGCCTCACATTTTAAAAATCCATGGAGAGACGGCAGTAGACGTCCCACAATGAAGTTGAGGTGTAGATTCTTGAAGAATTATCCATCTTGACATGCGGCGATCTTCAGTTTGACTTCTGTTGCGTTCCAGACGAGAAAGCTGTTACTGAGACGGTAAATGTTAATATAGGCACAAACACACCCAGAATTACTGAATATTCTTCTGGATAGTCACACTTAACTTGGTTTTTAAGTTGAATTTTAATCCATAGGATTTAGTTAATTATTTCACTAAATTGTGGCAGAACGTGCGTCTGCTCATACTGGAAAGTTATTTTCCCACGTGGTCGAGTAACGTAGCGTTGTAGAGTAGAATCGCACAGCAGAGAGTTATCCGGCAGAGAATCGAACATACAAGAGAGTGATTTACTTGGAACAAGGCTTTTTATATCCTTGGCTTGGGAGGCCTGTACTCTACGAAGACGGTAATTGGTTGTCAGGTCTCTTGTAATTGGCTCTGACTGTTCGAGAAGTTGCCTGTTAGTCGTTCGGGCGTGGCAAGACAGCACATTAGCTCGTCACGTGATTTACCTTGCCCTTGTCGAAGCTGGATCAATACATCGCCCCTCTGAATGAAGAAAAGAACTGGTTCAGAGCTCACTGACTACTTCCCAAATGACAAATTTCATCTCTCGGCAGACAATAAAACTTTTAATATTAACTTGCTGGAAATATTCTCAAGATCGCCAAATTTAAAGGGGACAATATAACAAGTCATGGATAAGCTGATTTTGATTTCTTGCTTCCTGGTCTTTATAACTCGACCACTAATTTTTTTGCTATTTTTTTACGTAGCACCGACACAGATAGGTTTTATGGCGACGATGGGACAGGAAAGGCCTAGGAGTGGGAAGGAATCGACCGCGGCCTTAATTAAGGTACAGCCCCAGCATTTGCCTGGTGTGAAGATGGGAAACCACGTAAAACCATGTTCAGGGCTGCCGACAGTAGTGTTCGAACCCACTATCTCCCGCATGCAAGCTCACAGCTGCTGGACCCTAACCACACGGCCAACTCGCCCGATCGACCACTTTTAGCTTCACTTAAGAGTTCAGTGAACAGACTGATTTGTCATATATTTAGCGCAGTAAGTTGGAGAAATTTATTGAAGTAAATTTATTAAGAATGTATTGCAGCCGAAAGGCCAAAGAAAGATGATAACATCTGCATAACACTTATTACGTATCACTATAATGAGTTAATGACATTGTTATTATTGTGCACACTTTTAAGTGAGATCTGTCACATTCTTGCTTACACAGCTCACATATACAATTTTCGCTGGGATTGTGATACGATTTGGTCGCGCATGTTTTGTGATGAAAGCCGTGGATGGCGTATCGGATCTCAACGTGTCTGATTTCCTGGTTTTTTCATCCAGTCTCTCTCTAACATGGCGCTTATGGCGTAGAAGTCTATATCTATCTCTTTACTCTTAGCCACTCCTCTCTCGAGATGTTTTGCATATTGTTCACTCGATGGCAGGAACAATTGGTTCCTCGGGTCCTCAACATAGAAGGTATAATTGGTTAGTACATAAACCGTTCTTGTAGGTGCTGATTTACCCACTCCCAGTGCATTATTAAGGAAGAGTTCTTTGACAACTTCTATTTGTGCAAAGGCCCCAAGTTTATGACGTTCCCACATGAGTTCTAATCCATAAGATACTATGGTGTCTAAAAGTCTCATAGCCGTAGCCAAGGACTAAGCTGGGAGCTTCTTTATGGCTGAAATTGCTCTTGTAGCTGCTGCGGTTCTTTCTTGGACATGGTATCTATATGACATTGTAGTAGTTTGCAGGGTAATTTCAAGATATCTAAAGTGGTTCAGTGGTTCTCAATTGAGGGTAGGAGAGTCTCTGCCTGAGATTTCTCTTCCCTTTCGAAATGTCATTTGGACTGTCTTCTCCAAATTTATTTTCAGGCAATTTTTCTTTACCCATTTCTCCAACTTTATTAAAGCACTTTGTAGGTCTTTTCTATTGGGTGACCCCAGCACCATGTCATCTGCGTATAAGATAAGTTTTGTATCCGCTGTGCTCTGAAGGATACCTGTAATATCGACTGTAGCGATATTAAACAATAGAGGGCTCATTGGATCCCCCTGCGGGACTCCATTTGTTTGTTCGAAAGACTCAGATACGTCGACTGTGTCCTCAATCTGCAAAAAATTAACTGATAAGATGTTTTCTATTGCTCTAACAAGTGGATGTA